>NC_134354.1:50357728-50475228 GCF_048569485.1 Anomaloglossus baeobatrachus | reverse complement strand
AGCAATGATAATCGGGATTACAACGACCGGACAACGAACAACGATAAGGTGAGTATTTTTGGTTGTTCATACGTGTCACACGCAATGACGTTGCTAACGAGGCCGGATGTGCGTCACAAATTAAGTGACCCCCAACGACATCTTGTTAGCGATGACGCTGCGTGTAAAGCCGCTTAAGTCTTAACCAGGAAGTCATGTCTGAACAGGTCTAGTC
This sequence comes from Anomaloglossus baeobatrachus, assembly GCF_048569485.1. NCBI lineage: Eukaryota > Metazoa > Chordata > Amphibia > Anura > Aromobatidae > Anomaloglossus > Anomaloglossus baeobatrachus. Next base: position 50,475,014 of record NC_134354.1, on the reverse strand, counting down.
CTTATCCTGTTCGTGACGCCAGATGTGAAGCCCCACAGGTGTTGTATCGGTGCATACCTTCAGGGACTCCACGTAGCTGGTGCTGGCCACAGGTAGGGAATCTTCGGTTTTGATCGTGACGCCACTCTCAGTATTGCGGTCAGTGGGGACCGCCACTGCAGGTTAGGGGACGCCTGGGGCTGATGGTGGGTGCAGTCGGATGTAGTAGCCTCCTGAGAGTGAGGCAAGCCCCAGGGCCCTGTGTAGGTTTGTAGTACCACAAGTCGCAGAATGACCACACAGGCAGGATGTCTTTTAGGGTTTTTACTCACATTTGATGGCAGGGTGAGTAACCCGGGCGTAGCTGGGATGAACCAGATGGGAACCAGGTATCCTTCAGGCTGACTTTATGAGGGTGACTACTGACTCGCCTTCCTTAGCCCTTGGTGGTTTGGGGTGACCCCGACTTTGAGTCCCTATGGGGGTCGCCCAGGGAAGATGCTGCAGCCTCTCTCCCCCTTTTGGTTGCCGTTTGCTTGTTCCCCGGACCAGGCCACTCCAGCTGCTTGCCTCCTGTGACCTATGGGCCCTCACTGCGGTTACGTGGCTGCGGCTTTTGTGGTGTTGTGGTGTGGGCTTTGAGAGCCCCACACCGGCAGGTTTAGCAGAAGAAAGCTGGATCTATCTTCGCTTCGGGATCTGCCGCCCGGTTGGGCCTGGTGCTCTCTAGCAGTCTCCTTACTTCCCACTCCGTGCTTTCTCTCTAGCTGAAGCTGGCTTTCAGGTAGCACTCCTAGTTGACCGTTCTCCCCCGTCAGTAGCCACTGCGCGGGCGCTGTTAGACAGCATCAACCCCACAGGTCTGCTCCTCACTGAGCCCTCTGGAGTTCTCCTCTAACTGACTCACTGCTCCTCCTCTCCTGTTCTTGCCTACGCCACCTAGCAACCAGACTCTCCACCACACCCCTTGAGAGGAGATGGAGGCTTTTGGCCCCCTGCCACTATCCCAGTGGAGGTATAGGCTTTGCCCCCTCCTGGGATCCCCAGGGGTCCTCTCAAAGGTACATGTGTGAGACCTGATCACTATGCGCCTGTGTTCCACACCCCTGTCAGCCATCTGGATTACCTGTATTGTACTGTCCCCAGCATGGGTGCAGTACTCAGTGGCGCCTGACCAGGTCAGGGGCGCCACACATGTCTGAACAAGGGAGTGAGCAAGCTATAAACAGGTAGAAGCACGAGGGTCAGGAGCCAAGAGGTCACATCAGATGTTTAAAAGGGGAAGTAGGGCGGTGGTCAGGAAATGGTACCATGGTCAGAGGCCAAGAGAACAAGTAAATACAAAGAGGGAGAGGAGAACGAGACACAGAATAGGACCGGTGTCTGGGAGATAGGGCAGACAATCAGTACAAGGGAAACGAAGGTCAGGGAGAGGTAAGCTGGGCGGATCAGGCTAACTCACAAGAACCGGTTGCGCACGCTGCAGAGCAGGAACTATTACTAGCGTCATTCTAGAGGTCTCCACACCGTAATAAAGAGGCGTGAGTTCTGGAACGAGGCCCAACAGAACAGACCCCCTCCCACCTGACTTAACCCCGTCAGAGTCAAACTATAGTCATGACACTAATGATCTAAATTTTCCCCTTAGGTTTAATTACTCTCATTTTCCCTGGACTTGTACTGGTGATATTCAGTTCCTTCACAAGCTCTGGATGCAAGCAGGAGGCTTGCACTCATCTGTGGGATCGTTGTGGCTTTTTGCTGAACAACTGTAGATTATTTGTTCATGCGCTTTCCTCATGTGTGCTCTCCCTGTGTCTTCTTTATTATTTAGTGAGGTTGACAAAGCGCTCATCCCACCCATTCCCTATCTAGGGCCCTGCTCTATGGTCATCCTAGGGTCAGGTATCCGGCTCGGCGCATAGGTGCAGAACTTATTTAGGGTGGTGAAGATCCCCAGGGGCCAGCGGTAAGTTTGGTCAGGGGTCACTATGTCTTCCTTCCCTAGATGCAGGGTTTCCCTTCCCTTTTGCCATTTGCTTGGTACTCCCCCATACCTAGCGTAACAGATATATTTTCCATTGCCATAATAAGCGCTAGTGCACTCAAAAATGCTTAATACTCAGGTATTCTTCAGGCCACTTAACTCCATCAGAACATGCACTCATACTCTCAAATTCCTCCAACACTCTCATTCTTTGCCGGTTCCTCTGCCAGCAGTGAAGCTCACTAATTATGCCTCTCTAATAGATCCCTGCATATTCACAATTGCATCCTTTGCCCATTCAGTGGCTTATGCTGGCGTCACACGAGACGATATATCATGCGATATGTCGTCGGGGTCACGGTTTTCATGACGCACATCCGGCATCGTTTATGACGTGGTTCCGTGTGACACTTACGAGCGACGCAGAACGTTCGCAAATCGTGTATCGTTGACACATCGTTTATTTTAAGTCGTTTAATTTTCTTTGTGCAGGTTGTTCATCGTACCCGGGACAACACACATCGCTCCGTGTGACGCCCCAGGAATGATGAACACAGCTTACCTTTATCCCGCGGCTCCCGCCGACTATGCGGAAGGAAGGAGGTGGGCGGGATGTTTACGTCCCGCTCATCTCCGCCCCTCCACTTCTATTGGCCGGCCGCTGTGTGACGTCGCTGTGACGCCGAATGTCCCATCCCCTTCAGGAACTGGATGTTCACCGCCCACAGCAAGGTCGCTCAACAGGTAAGTACGTGTGATGGCGGTTTAACGACTTTGTGCGCCACAGGCAACTAATTGCCCGTGACGCACAAACGACGGAGGCGGGTATGATCGCTCGTGCGATCGCACGATAGATCGTACCGTGTGACGCCCGCATTACTCTCTATTCACACTGCAATCCCTCCTGGGATGCAACTTTGCTCACCTGGATTTTGCTTGGTGGAGATTACTGATGTAACAATGTGACACCAGGATAGCGAAGGATAGGGGACTCCTTTGCTGTCCCTCACACTAGAAGACCCTATGCTATCCCTAACCTCAAGGCTATCCCTAATGGTGGAGATGCATGAGTCCCGTGCCTGGCTATTCTCTTGACCAGAAATAATCTGCTACCCCTTTCCCCTAGAGAAGGAAGGGGCAGGAGTGTGATCGTAATACAGATTAAGACAGACAAGGGAAAGCCAAAACTCAGACAGCCTGCAAACTCACAGGAACAAACAGTAAGAGACAAAGAAGAAAACAAAGAGCAAGAAGGTAACAACATAAAACAAGGGTTATCGGCACAACTTCTCACAGCAACAAAGTACTATAACTATCAGTAAGTCTGGATCAAACCACCTCTCGAGACTGGTATAGGTAAACTATAGATGGCATTAATTAAATAATCCAGCCAGCATATATAGGAGGGGAGCGAACGTGATAGTCTCTTTGATCATATGCTGTGAGGGAGCAAAACAAGCAGCCCAGCAGAGTTTAACTGTGGGTTGACTCCCTGCACTTATCTTAGACCCTAAGTAAGTAAGCAGACAGAATGACAAAATCTGTAGTTTCCACAGATCCTGAGGCTGCCATGACAATTGGGGATGCCTGAAAATATCTACTTTTGACAGCTGACCACACCCTCTCAATAACTACACCTGAATGTGTAAGGAGGTGCACAGGTTTCTGTCACAGTCTTTTTCCTGAAGACACCAATCGCATTGTTGTAATGCCATGTGAATTGCGTTCTTTGTCTTTGTAAATAATATGATATGTGAATTGTGATGTATTTTACAACAAGACTATATGCAATAGGGCAATATGTTATAATATTTTCATGTATATTACATAGCAGCATTATAGGTGGTTGCAAGACCAGACTGTAGAGAAAGAAGTAGTTAAGTGTTGGGACTAGCCCACAGTGGGAGGGGTTAGTTAATAGGGAAGGAGACAGTTTCCTGTTAGAAGCTAGTGAAGACCCAGTGAGTGAGAAGAGCAGACCTATAGTCTGATGGTTGTCAAGGCCACATACAGTGGAAGTCCAGTGGCGAGAGAGCGAGTAAGGAGACCGGATCTGAGAGAGCGAGATTCTGAGGTACTGACAGTAATAATGCAGTGACATGGCAATAATCTGCAAATCTAATCATATGTAAAATAGTTGCAAGTCAAATTTATGTATGAGATAACCAGGATGATTGTCTGTAAAATTCAAATAAGTCAGAATCCAAACTGTTGGCGAGTCGCATTATGTAAATCCCAGAAAATGGATTCTAAAGAGTCAGGAAGTGGTTGAAGGTAGAATTATATTCCTTATATTGCTGAGCCATTGTGAGTGCTCCCTTTCAGGTCAGGGTTCCAGGTCATGAGGGTTAATCCTTACTGCCTCGCTCTGATGGACTGGCTGCTATATCCTGGAGCTGCACCTTCGGTGCTTCACCAGTGATATTTCCGGCTCAGCTGTGTTTGTTCCCATGAGTGACCTGTATTGTGCTCTGTCCCGTCCTTACCTCATCTTCTCCCTGACCTGATTTGACCTCCGTCTTTACCCTTACCCAATCTGAACTTTGTCTCTCTCTGGACCTGACCTGTCCTGTGTCTCCCATCTTGTCCAAGTCTCCACCTCCATTCCCCTCTGGTCTAGTCCTTTTTTGTTTGTTCTTCTCTTTGGCCATTTCCCAACCTCTGACCTGTGTCTCCACTCTAGTCCTCGTCCCTGGTTTCCTCGTTCCTGTTTCCGTGACTTCCCGGCGTCCTGACCTTTTGGCTATCACCTGATCACGGTTTTGCCTTTCTCCTGTATTGCTGATGAGATGTCCTGCTGCAGACCTGGATTGTTGACTACGCTACCTCCCTCTAGTGGGCTTGCCTTTCTACTGAGGTGAGCTTCAGTGCTTTCCTTAGGGGAAGCATTGCTTTAGACCAGGCTGGTTTTGCTACCTTATCGCCCCCTAGTGGTTGGTCTGCTAACTACTCCCTTAGTTAACCCCTGCTTCTTCTCAGTAAAACCTGATAACTCTTATTTGCATCAAAAAACATTATTGCAAATCAAATGTTATGGTCTAATTTGAGGACATCTGCGGTATTAGAACTTCAGCATATTTGCTCGTATATGAACACATCCTTGGTGCTGCAAACTAAGAATAGTATCTCAATAAAATTAGATAAAATATAACTTTACAGCAATCTTTAGAACAGAATCCACATCATCTGGAATCCTTCCTCCGAGATGTCCAATGTCAGTCTATTTTATCCAATGACGTTGTTATCAGAAATGCTGACAAATAGTTCCACTGGTGATTACCGCCAACAATACTGTCAAGAGTTGATGAAACAATTTGTTTCCATTGAGATTTTAATTTTTTCTTTTAAGAATAAATGAATTAAAAAAAAACGCATCACCCTCTTTAATCCTAAAAGCTCTTTGCCAGACCTAATAGAAAATTGAATATTTAGCTAACTTGTAAATTTATATTTTTAGATTGATATGTGTATAGCCATCATCTGCCTCTAACAGCCACAATTGGAAATGAGCTGCACCCGCGGAAGTTAACATAATAAATACTGCAGTCAATCTCTGACAGCGGAATTTACAGTCTGCAGCCCATAGGGCATGGTGTTCTAAACGCACATCAGCTCCCCCTGCTGGAGACCGCCATGCCTGTCAGGATGGTGCTCCTATGAACGCACTCATAAGAGAGCATGATTTTTCCTATACTAATCAATACTGTGGTATTGCGGTATATAGCACAAGCGATCAGTCCCCTAAGAGGATTACAAAACACAATATGTTTATAAAAATCTGAAAAAAATGATTTCATTTAAATTTGAATCATCCCGTTTTTCCCAACAAAAAAATAATGTGTTATGTGTTCTTTCCATGCTCATAAAATTCCGACCTATGAGAATGTAAAAATACTTAATCCAATCGGCGGTAAACGTATTGAGAAAAAAATTAAAACAACAGAACTGAATTTTTATTGGCTATCGCAACACCGCAAGACGATTGAGTTGAACAGGAAGCAATAAAATTAAATAAAAAATGTACACATGTTATTTCCACATCGGTAAAAGTTTGACCTATAAAAATATAAAATTAAATAATCCAATCAGCAGACAACGCTGTATTGAGAAAAAAATTAAAACATCAGAACTGAATTTTTATTGGCTATCGCAACACCACAAAGGGGTTGAACAAGAAGCAATGAAAATATCATATCTGTCACAAAATGGTGAAAATGTTACAGGTCTCGGAAAATGGTGACACAAGTAAATTTATTTTCCAATTCTTTTTTGACCCCTTAAAAAAAAATTCCTGCCTCTTTCCAGGTCATCACATTATAAAATGGATACTGTGATTGAAAAGTTTAACTCACCCAGCAAAAAACAAGCCCTTTGTCACACTGCACTAAGAGACGCTGAAGTTACAAGCAATGTAACTTCAGAGTGCAATTAGCAGGTAAACCACCAGAGGGCAATAGAGGATGCAGAATATCGAGTCAGCAGCAGGATATCTTGTCAATAGCACAGGGATAGACAAATCGTGGTCAGGTGATAGCCGATGGTCAGAAGCCGAGAAGTCACAGATACAGCCGAAAGGAGAGACGGAGGTCAGGGACAAGAACGTGGATACAAGTCAGATGCTGGGAAGTCCAACTATAAACAAGGGAGGAGGATAAACAGGTCAGGACTGGGATAAGACAGGCAGAGAAGGACACACAGTAGACAGGAGCAGGTAGTCGGGGACCGGGACAGACGAACGAACGGAGGAGGGCACAGATCAGAACCAGGTAGCAGGGAAGCAGGACAGATCGGATAACTGACCTGAGTCAGTAATACACGCTGCAGAGCATAAACTATCACTGGCGCTAACCTGGAAAAAGGCAGGGAGGAATTAACTCCTGACATGACCAGGCCGGAGCTGGGTGAAACCACAGAGGCAGATACTGGCCTGAATCATGACACCCTTATGTGGCTACGTTGATGTAAAAGGTTTTTAAAAAGTTCGGAGAAAAAAAAAGACAAGGAAAAAATAAAAACGGAAATCGTCCAGCTGGGAAGGGGTTAAGGGATAATCCAGAAATAATCAACATTAATCAATATCTCCTGCGTGTGGACAAGCACATGTTCTCTACAGATGGATGATGGACCCACCAATCTTTTGATTGATCTAAGGAATCCCAGTCCGAAACTGAACATACGTGTTTCTTTTTTGAAAAGACTATTAAGATAGAGCAATAAAAAAAAAGTCATCTGCCTGAAGTTTATATGGTAATCTCAGATTTCTGTTATTTTAAATTGGATAAATATCCAGTCATCTTATAATAATACCATAAGCTCATCTATAGATGCAAAATACGCCTGGAGCGACAATGATGCACTCTCTGGAATAGACGGCCTGTCTTCATGGACGTCACTACAGCATCACCTGCAGCACAAAAGACACAAGGGTTCTGATTTCTGCACAAAACAATTGAAAGTCATGCACAGGACACGCCGTCAGGCTGAGGATGAATTCACTTCCATGTTATTACTTTAGGAATCCTTGGGGCAATCGGTCGACGTTAAGTTTTGTTGGTTTTGTCCTTTCGTTAAGACTGAAGCTCATGTTCTATGGAAAACTTGCAATGTCATTCAAGAGAAGTCAAACATTTAACCCGTTGGATGAAACTTTTTACCTGTTTAAAGCTTTGATAGCGTTAAAATATTTAGAAGTAGCAGAGCGTATCGCTCCTTTCACACAAAGTCTGTAGAAAAATATGGTATTATGGCCCCACCACTAACAACGTCAAAGTGCTGTTGCCAGTCTAATAAGTCCAGGAAATCTCTCAAGTCTCAGATTCACTAATTTGCCATCAAGTATTTTTCATCAGCATTCTGCCAGCACTATATATTGCAGAGATTTCCTTTCTCTAACATCCCAGCATGCATTTTGCCTCCCCTTGTCCAATGGCCTACCTACTGAAAATCTATTGTGTCGCCCGGGGACCAGGGGTACTCAGATCCGGGCCACGGGGTCACTCCTGTGGGTATCACGGTAGCGTGCCCGGTCTGTGATCCCAGGCTCCACAGTAAAAGGGGGTTTGTTAAGGGAGATTTATATTGTCCGTGACGCCACCCACGGTTGTGGTGATTGGAACACCTCCGCTGCTCTGGACGGGGATCCCGGGAGTGATGATATGGAGCAGCTAGATGTTATTTCTCCCCTCCGTGGGTAGGGGGTTGGTTGTCCCGGGGCCCGGTGATGGGGTAAGCAGGAAGCAGGGCGCAGTGCTGCGGTGCGGTGCCCGAGAGCACGGGCGTACTCACAAGTATTTCACACGGAGTCACTGGTAAACTAGGAATTGTCGGTGTCCGCAGCCTTCGGTACGGGGGTGTTAGTGTCCCACACACGGTGCAGCAGCTCCTGTTCTTTCCCTGCAGCCAGGTGCCTTTCTCTCCACTCTCTTCCTCTTTCTCCTCAGCCGGGAACGGGGAATCCACTCCCCTGCAGTGATCCGGGTCACCCAGGTACCGGGGGGCCACTACCCTGCCCGGCTACCTCTGGCCCCTTCCTCACTCACACCCTGTCCCGGCCCTCTCGGAGCACGCTTCACCATCAGCCTGGGAGCTACAACTCCAGACTCCTCTTCTGTCTGCCTCTCCAAACACTCTGCTCCAGCCCCTCCCCTCTGCTCTGCTTTTCTCTTACACTGGGGGCTGTGGTTTGTCCTGCTGCACCGGTGTGAGATCAGATTACCAAGGAGGATTAACTCTTTCTGTGACAACCTGGCTTTGCCAGGGCGTCACACACCCCCTTGGTAAAACACGGCCCGTCCTCGGGCCGTCTGGCCACCAACATTTATTAAAACTGGAAAAAGCAAAAATAAACACATTACAATCATACATCTTCCCACATCGGGAGGTACGTTTTCTTAACTCTAAACTGTTCTGCCGCCCCCACCTGCTGTGCAGATGGCCTCCTCCTGAACTTGAGGGCGCTCAACAGGGGTGACAGTCCATAAAACAGTCAACTTTTTTAACTTGTGGGTAGCCGTCCATGCTCCACTACCACTGCCGCTGCCGCTACTCCCAGTATGGGGCACGGGTTCCGTGCTCTGCCTCCTGCTCGGAAGCCAGGCCCACTTGGATGCCCTCAGCGCCGGCTACAACCGGCATCGCTAACTGCCGAGGGCTCCATCTCTCACTGGCCTGCTCCTCCTCTCTGCAGGTGCACTCCGGCTGCTCCACAGCCGTGACGGGGTACCTGGGAGCGGCTGGCGCCACATCTGGAGCAGACTTCCAATCGGGTGCCACCTCCGTTGCGGCCGGGCGGACTGCCGGAGCCGACGTCATCACCGTGGCGGCTGGGCGGACTGCCGGAGCCGGGTAATATGTCATCGGGGTTGCGGCTACTGCTTGTCCAGGAACGGAATTAGGCAAAGTCCTGGCGTCCCTGCCTTTACAGTCCTGGTCACATGAACTGCGGTTCCTTCCTCCTGCTCCCCCTTGGTACTCGGGAGCAGTCCTTCCAGCAACTTTTAAAGTTTTTCTTTCGCTTCCGGTCCTCCGGAGCTTCACTTCCGCCCGCGTTCTCAGGGGGCGGAGCCTCTTTTTCGCGCCCACCGCTTAGGGAAGAAGGTGCTGGGCGGGAGATTTTCGCGCCCAAAATGGCGGCAAAGATGGCGACTTTCAAAATTTTTGCAGCGGATCACCGCTGACAGTCCAGAATAAGGCGCACTTCCTCCAGGTAACTGGATGGGTTCGATCCTGTTCGTGACGCCAAATGTGTCGCCCGGGGACCAGGGGTACTCAGATCCGGGCCACGGGGTCACTCCTGTGGGTATCACGGTAGCGTGACCCGGTCTGTGATCCCAGGCTCCACAGTAAAAGGGGGTTTGTTAAGGGAGATTTATATTGTCCGTGACGCCACCCACGGTTGTGGTGATTGGAACACCACCGCTGCTCTGGACGGGGATCCCGGGAGTGATGATATGGAGCAGCTAGATGTTATTTCTCCCCTCCGTGGGTAGGGGGTTGGTTGTCCCGGGGCCCGGTGATGGGGTAAGCAGGAAGCAGGGCGCAGTGCTGCGGTGCGGTGCCCGAGGGCACGGGCGTACTCACAAGTATTTCACACGGAGTCACTGGTAAACTAGGAATTGTCGGTGTCCGCAGCCTTCGGTACGGGGGTGTTAGTGTCCCACACATGGTGCAGCAGCTCCTATTCTTTCCCTGCAGCCAGGTGCCTTTCTCTCCACTCTCTTCCTCTTTCTCCTCAGCCGGCAACGGGGAATCCACTCCCCTGCAGTGATCCGGGTTACCCAGGTGCCGGGGGGCCACTACCCTGCCCGGCTACCTCTGGCCCCTTCCTCACTCACAGCCTGTCCCGGCCCTCTCGGAGCACGCTTCACCATCAGCCTGGGAGCTACAACTCCAGACTCCTCTTCTGTCTGCCTCTCCAAACACTCTGCTCCAGCCCCTCCCCTCTGCTCTGCTTTTCTCTTAGGGGTGCTTCACACACAGCGAGATCGCTGCCGAGATCGCTGCTGAGTCACGCTTTTTGTGACGCAGCAGTGACCTCATTAGCGATCTCGCTGTGTGTGACACTGAGCAGCGATCTGGCCCCTGCTGCGAGATCGCTGCTCGTTACACACAGCCCTGGTTCGTTTTCTTCAAAGCCGCTCTCCTGCTGTGACACACAGATCGCTGTGTGTGACAGCAAGAGAGCGACAAATGAAGCGAGCAGGGAGCAGGAGCCGGCGTCTGACAGCTGAGGTAAGCTGTATCCAATTTAAACATCGGGTAACCAAGGTGGTTACCCGATATTTACCTTAGTTACCAGCCTCTGCAGCTCTCACGCTGCCTGTGCTGCCGGCTCCGGCTCTCTGCACATGTAGCTGCTGTACACATCGGGTTAATTAACCCGATGTGTACAGCAGCTAGGAGAGCAAGGAGCCAGCGCTCAGTGTGCGCGGCTCCCTGCTCTCTGCACATGTAGCTGCATTACACATCGGGTTAATTAACCCGATGTGTACTGTAGCTAGGAGAGCAAGGAGCCAGCGCTCAGTGTGCGCGGCTCCCTGCTCCCTGCTCACACTGGTAACTAATGTAAACATCGGGTAACCATACCCGATGTTTACCTTAGTTACCAGTCTCCGCAGCTTCCAGACGGCGGCTCCGTGCAAGCGCAGCGTCGCTTGCACGTCGCTGCTGGCTGGGGGCTGTTCACTGGTCGCTGGTGAGATCTGCCTGTTTGACAGCTCACCAGCGACCATGTAGCGATGCAGCAGCGATCCTGACCAGGTCAGATCGCTGGTCGGATCGCTGCTGCATCGCTAAGTGTGAAGGTACCCTTACACTGGGGGCTGTGGTTTGTCCTGCTTCACCGGTGTGAGATCAGATTACCAAGGAGGATTAACTCTTTCTGTGACAACCTGGCTTTGCCAGGGCGTCACACTATCTCATACTTGTATGGAGTCTAACAGACAGGAGAGATGAAGCATAAAACAAAGATCAGTCCTCACTTCCTGTAGAAGGTCAGAAACCCTTCCTACATCCTGTAGAAGGACAGAGACCCTTCCCTACTTCCTGTAGAAGGACAGAAACCCTTCCCTACTTCCTGTAGAAGGACAGAGACCCTTCCCTACTTCCTGTAGAAGGACAGACACCCTTCCCTACTTCCTGTAGAAGGACAGAAACCCTTCCCTACTTCCTGTACAGAGACAAAGACTTGCCCCCACTTCCTGTACAAAAAAAACTTGCTTCCCCTCTTCCTATACAGATAAAAACATCTCCCACTATCTATAGAGGCAAAAAAAATTTCTGATTTCTGTAGAAAGCTCTAGCTGGGTACCTAACTGTGTTCACTTGCTACTTCTATGGTTTTAGAGGACTACAATAAAAATTATTTTTTATCTCATTCTACCAAGCTGCTGGAGATCCTTTCTTCTATTTTTGCATTGTCCAATACTGCCCAAGGCCAAGGCAGCTCCGAGCACCGGCAGGGAGTCTGCAATTCACTGAAGGATCAGAGGTGAGCTGAAGATTTATATAGACAAAGATTATTTACATTCTGTACAGAGGTAAGCACCCAAAATTGCTGTAAAGAGACAAAGACCCTTCCCCATTTTCTGTGGAAAAACAAGAAACCCACCTCACTTTCTGTAGTAAAACAAAAGCCCACCACTACTTCTATAGAGAGACAAAAACTCACTCCTGCTTCCTTTAAAGAGACAAAGACTCTCCTCCACATCCTTTAGAGTAGCGGAGACCTGTCCCTGCTTACTGTAGATAGACAAAGACCTGTCTCCATTTCCTTTAGAGAGACAAAGACCTGCCCCCTGCTCCCTGTAGAGACAAAGACCTGCCCCCGCTCCCTGTAGAGACAAAGACCTGCCTCGATTTCCTGTAGAGAGCAAAAGACACACCTCCACTTCTTTTAGAGCGACAAAGACCCGCCCCATTTCTTTTAGAGGCAAAGACCCACCCCTGCTTTCCATAGAGAGACAAAGACCCATACCCACTTCCTGTAGAGAGACAAAAACCCACCCCCGCTTCCTGTACAGGGACAACAATCCATCCCTGCTTCCTATAGAGAAAAAGACCCACCCCCAGTTTCTTTAGAGAGGCAAAAACCCACACCCACTTCATTTAGAAGGACAAACACTGCTCCCACTCCTTGTAGAGAGACAAAGACATGCCTTTATTTCCATTAGAGAGACAAAGACACACCTCCACTTCTTTTAGAGAGAAAATGACCCACTCCATTTCCTTTAGAGAGACAAAGACCCACCCCTGCTTTCCATAGAGAGACAAAGACCCATACCCACTTCCTGTAGAGAGACAAAAACCCTCCCTCACTTCCTGTAAAGGGACAACAATCCATCCCTGCTTCCTATAGAGAAAAGAAAAACCCACACTTCCTCTAAAGAGACAAATATCAACCCCAACTTGCTGCAATCTATCTCATAGGCTCTACTGATTGAGACAGATTACACTTGACAATAGACAGTGAACAACAAGTTACAGAGCTAGAACAGAGATATAGCAGATTTTACCCAGCGATGTAGTAGAACTTAGTTTGCATCAGAGTACTATATTGCAGAGATGTCACAAAGATACAGTAGTGTTGACTAAGCTATGTAGGAGAGTTGAGTTTGCAGAAAAGTACATCACCAGTGAAGCAATGAAGACAAACATGGCGGCATGGGCACCAAGTAAGTGAATTTTCAAGTGGTGTCCCAGGAGGATGACATCACAGAAGGAGCGCAAAGCACAAAAGAGGAGAGGGATAGAGGTAAGAAGGATGGATCACTCAGAGCTGAGCCCAGAAGAGACGAGTGATAGTATAGACAGATTGTAGCTCCTATAAATGTCTTAGATTCTATACAGTAAGGGGTACTTTGCACGTTGCGACATCGCTACTGCGATATCGTCGGGGTCAAATCGAAAGTGACGCACATCCGGCGCCAGTAACGAAGTTGCAACGTGTAAAGCCTAGATGCTCTGATAAACGATCGCAAAAGCGTCGAAAATCGGTGATCTGTGTAGTGTCGGTCATTTTCATAATGTCGCACCAATAAGAGATACAATGTTGTTCCTTGTTCCTGCGGCAGCACACATCGCTGTGTGTGTGAAGCCACAGGAGCGAGGAACATCTCCTTACCTGCGTCCACCGGCTATGCGGAAGGAAGGAGGTGGGCGGGATGTTTACGTCCCGCTCATCTCCGCCCCTCCGCTTCTATTGGTCGCCTGCCGTGTGACGTCGCTGTGACGCCGCACGACCCGCCCCCTTAGGAAGGAGGCGGGTCGCCGGCCAGAGCGACGTCGCAGGGCAGGTAAGTGCGTGTGAAGCTGCCGTAGCGATAATGTTCGCTACGGCAGCTATCACAAGATTTCGCATGTGCAACGGGTGCGTGTACTATCGCACTCGGCATCGCTAGCCGATGTTAGTGATGTCGCAACGTGCAAAGTACCCCTAAGTTACGTAGCATTATTTCCCAAGAATGGATCATGAAAACCTATGATACCCATTGTAATTATTATCCACATTTGAAACTATGCTGCACTGAGAAAGCAAATTATAATTCAGATTACTTGTCATGGTCGGAATATCATCTTCATGGAGAAACGCTTCACATCTGTTCGCACCTGCCAGATAACAATATATGTACTTTGGGATTAAGATTAATTTAACATCATATTTTTAGACCTTGAGTCGAGTCGTATGGAGTATCAGTTCTCATTTTTCCACTTTGGGACTTTTTTTTAATGTGAGTTATTACAATGAAAATTTGAATGAGTTTCACCTACTGTGAGCTGCTGGGAAGAGGTAAGGATTCGGCATTGTAATGGAACAGTAGAGAATCCAATTCCATACTTCGGATTCCTGTTGGGGAATTTGCCAGCATGTTGGAACACTGGATTGAATTTGTGTTGCAAAAAAAGTGCATTTTTTAACAAAATTCATGGAAAAGTGAAAGGTAGACACATCTGCACTTGTTATATTTATATACAAATTTTGGGATTCCATTAACCCCTTGAGAGGAAAGAATACAAAAAAGCAGACTACCATCATAATTTGTCTCCATGCTCCAGGGGGGCTGCTCCGACAGTCTACACCCTGGACTTTATGTCCACTTGTAACCTGACTTTCACAGCCCCAAAAAAATAAAAGAGATTGGTTGTTCAACACAGCCCCATCAGTCCCTATATTAAGACAAATATGCCAAGTGACATATCACATCATAATTTATTCCTGCCTGGTAAGGTAGTAACAGAAATGTGTGCAAAACGACCCATTCCCAATTTGATAGGCATAAAACCACAAACAAAACCATGATAAAGCCCCATAGAATTGTCAAGAGTGTGTCACGTTTGGCTGCGACCGTTATAGTATCTGGGATTAAAAGGTCACGGTGATTTTCAGATTGCAAGTTCTCTTTAACATGAGTGGATTTAACTTCATTTGCTGCTGAAAGGGTGAAATTTTGCTTGTTGATTCTGCTGAGATTCAATTCAGTTCTAATCTCAACTGCTGCACCTTAATGCCACTATCCTACATTATTTAAACTCACTCCTGGCTCTCCCATATACCAGTGATAGTTCATTCTATGCTGACCGGTGAAGAAGTTGTCACTGTAGAAAACTGTGGTTAGCTTTGCAGTTAATGCGGTGGAGTTCCCTCTCTGGAGAAGATATAAAGTTCTTTTGTATCTGTCTCCCCTCCTTTGTGTTGTCTTTATGTTTGTAGGAAGTCTAGTGTTTTGTTGGCCTGCTCACTAGCCAGGGCTAGTCCAGGTTTAGCCAGGTCCTAGGCATATTATCACGCACGGAGAGAAGGACCTGTCTAAATACATTGTAAATCATAGGGATCAGACACAAGTGAGTGTGAGGTGGTGAGCTCTCTCCCTGTCACCAGGGTCTTCCTTTACATCTTTACTGGTGTACCCCTCCTGGTGTGCCACACACCGAGCGTTCCTTCACCCCAGCAGGACACGAATACAGAACAGCTTGCTTTGCTAGAATTTTTCAAAATGAAAATAAACATTATTTCTGTAATGTGAATTCATATAGTATAACAGCTTTCCATGACACAGTCAAGCACAGTTAAAAGTATCAAGACGTCTAGTAGTTATGTTTGCATTTTTTTACAGGTATTAAAAGGTGATTTCCAAAATAGGAAAGACTGCCCACCCTCCCATGGAAGTGATCTGTTTATGGCTCGCTGTATGTGGCCGGAGACCCCCACGACCCAATTAGAGACCTCTATTGGGATTCAGGTCAAGTCCGGGTCCCAAACCCAACTTTATCTAAAGTCTAGCTGAACCCACCCAACCGACCTTCCACGGGCCACTCATCTCTAGTCAGCATACGTAAAGAACCCAGCTCCAAACACTAATTTTTTTTTAAAAGTGTTAAGTACAAACACCGAAATTTAAAGTTGGAGACCGCTCATCTCTAGATACAACTATACATTACATCTAAAGGAAGTGAAAAGATCCCTCAACATAGTAACATTTCCTATAGTAACACACATCTAAATGATGTGCATCCCCACCCACCAACGCGTTTCACCCTTTTTTCATCAAAGCACGTTGGCAACTACCTGTCTCCAAGTTCTTCGCCCCATGAGAAACAAATAATTCCCTCTGGACAATCCACTTCAGGACCAAAATACCCATTAACCGGTGAAGTTTTATGACAGTTCTTTTATAATGTTGATGGTCTGACTAGCATGTTGCAATAATTAATATATTTACTTATCATGAAATTGGATTTATTAGCAATATTGAAGTAAAGCTAATGCCAGACACATCTGTACTCTTGGTATGGGGCAAGATACCTTGTTACGTCCTTCCGGCTGTTCTGTTGGGAAGATATTGGACCTTGCAGAGAAGAATGCCGGACATGTGCGTTGGAGAGGGCCACCCATGTAGCCTACACTTGGAATATCATTTCTTGATTTATAAAAAGCTATAGATTTTCATATACTTTCCTGCTGATCAGTGAAACTCTGTTTTTCTTTCCGAATCAAGCATTCAGAAAGTGTGAACCCGCACTGTTATATGTGGCAATGAACCAAATCAAAGCATCTAGCGCTATAATTCACATATCATTGAAGACTCAAAGTGCAGAAGCCCCTGAGTATTTTCTCAGTGTTTATCTTACCCAGAATACCAGCAGCATAAAGCAAAGGCCTCCTGTGTAATACTAAAAAAAAAAGGGACGACGGTCAATGGAGACATTTAACTCTATGTAATATATTTCGGATTGTGACATATTGTATTTCACAGTATCTTTATACTATCAGTGGCAGTGAGGATTTAGATTCCTTGTGAAAATATGAAATTTTATACGCATATCCAAAATAGGTTCTAATTATTATCTTTCATTTGTCATTAGGAACATTTTTTTACTTAACTATGTGTATTTTGGGCTAAAAATTATTTTTGAAAATAGTTAAAACTTTGGCACCATTAGCCTTGTGTAGCCTTCATCTTAGGCATCCTTCACAAGTCCATGTTTCCGGTACGTGTGACGTCCGTTTTCATACGTACCAGTGACATGGACACAGGTAGACCCATTATAATCAATGGGTCTGTTTATACATGAGTGTTTTCACACTGACATGTGTCCGTGTGGAGCAGACGCGTGTCCGTGTGCACCACATGGCAACATGTCTGTTTTTCTTCGGCAGCACAGGTGTCACATGGGCCGCATGGACTGCCCATTGATGTGATCCATGTGACATCAGTGTGACATGTACCAGAGAAAACAGGTGTCTTTGAAATAAAATGATTTTGTATACTCACCTGTCTCCAGTGCTGCTGTCTTCAGCGCTGCTGTCACTTTCTTCTGGGCCAGCTAATTATGCTCATGAATATTCACTGCACCACGGACCTTGAAGCCGCAAAAGTGCTGGAGACAGGTGAGTATAGAAGTCCATGCTGTCCATGTGCTATCCGGATGTCACACATATAGCACAGGGTCACCACACGCTGAACACACACATGGACACACGCGCACACATACACACTGTCACCACAGACGATGCAAAAAGTGCAAGAGGTCTTACATTGTCTATTGTTGGCTGCAGAATGAATTAACCCAGAATCCATCAGTAAACTAGGTCAAACTGTCTGATAAGGAGAGTTTTTAACTATTTTATCTATTTCTGAGCTTCTTTCAGCTGATTTATGACCACAGACCACATCAAAGTTGAATATACAGGGAAACAAAGAGCCAATAAATCTTGTCAGACCAACCTACTTTCCTTTTATAACAAGGGCACTGAATGGTTAGAGCAGGGGAATGCTGTGGATATTGCATACTTTGCCTTCATTAAGGCATTAGATAAAGTATCACATGATATCCTCATTGAAAAAATGATCAATTATGGAATCGTCAAAAAATCAGTTAGATGGATTTACAACTGTCTTAATGATCGGGCGCTACGAGTAATACTAAATGGGTACACATCAAAGTTAAAAGCGGAGTGCTGTAAGAGTCTGTCCTGGGGACAGTGCTGTTTAATATCTTTATAAATGATCTGGACTATGGAATTACTTGGAAACATAAAATTTGAAGATGATATTAAAATAGGAGGAGTAGCCAACAGTAGAGAGGAAAGAGAGCGGATTCAAAAAGATCTAGACACTCGAACAATGGGCCGAGGAGAACAGGATGGTGTTTAAGAGGGACAAATGCAAAGTCCTAAATCTGGGTAAAAGAAATGTAAAAAGCATATATAGTACGTGAGGAATAAAGCTAGGTGATAGCACCGGGGAAAGGACCGGGGCATAATAGATCCCAGATTCACCATGAGCCAACAGTGCGGAGCTGCAGCTAAAAAGGCCAACACAATTCTGGGATGTATCAAGACAAGCATTGAATCTAGATCAAGAAAGGTAATTATTCCCCTATACGCTGCCCTGGTCAGACCCCACCTGGAATACTGTGTACAGTTCTGGGGGCCACAATTCAAGAAAGACATGGATATATTGGAGCAAGTCCAGAGAAGAGCAACCAAGATAGTAGAAGGTCTGAAAACCATGTCATATGAAGAACGGCTAAAAGAACTAGGGATGTTTAGTTTGCAAAAGAGAAGGCTGAGAGGAGACTTAATAGTGGTCTACAAATATCTGAAAGGTTACAGAGCAAAGGGAACTACCCTATTCTCATTAGCACAAGGAAGTAGAAGAAGCAATGGGATGAAACTAAAAAGAAGGAGATTCAGATTAGACATTAGGAAAAACTTTCTGACAGTGAGGGCAGTCAGGGAGTGGAACAGGTGACCACGGGAGGTAGTGAGGGCAGTCAGAGTGGAACAGGCTACCGCAGGAAGTGGTAAGGGCAACAAGAGAGTGGAACAGGCTACCACAGGAGGTGGTGAGCTCTCCTTCAAGCGGAAGCTCGATAAACATATAGCTGGGATAATTTAGGAAAACCTGCACTCGCAGGGGGTTGGACCCGATGGCCCTTGAGGTCCCTTCCAACTTTACCTTTCTATGATTCTATTATTCTATATCTGTGCACGTATCACCCCCAGGCACCATTTACCTTAAGTCCACTGCTAGGAGATCAATGGACTGGAGGCAATGCATGTATTGCTGAGATCTTGAGCCGAGAGCACCATCAGTGCACGCACCGACTCCGGGGGTCATTATTTGAATCCCATACTGCTGACATTTCCAGGATGGCCCCTGCCTCATCGCCTGCAGCAAACACAGCACACCGCCCCAGCACAGCTAGCAGTGAGCACCAGCACAGCAGCCACAGCACATAGCTCAGCCCGTAGCATTGCCCCGCCTCCTGTTACCATTCTCCACCACACCCCTGTAGCTGCATTCAGCTAATAAGATGCACCCCTCATTTTCCCCCCAAATTTTTGGCAGGAAAAGTGTGTCTTATAATACAAAAATATGGTATTTTTGTTTACCTGGTGTAAATGTCCCTGTTCTCCTGAGTCCAGAGTTGTTGTTTTTTTTTTTTTGTTCCTGCACCTCTTGACTCTAGATATGGCACCTTCTTCCCTTAATATAAATGTAGTAATTTTAGCCAAGTAGGTGTGATCATTAACGCATTTCTGTAGATATCTATTTGTGAACCATGTCCAGTTGCCTAAAAAAACTAGATTTATTTACAGAGATGAAACGGCCATATCTCAGGAAAGAACAGGTGGAGGTACGAAAGAATATCGCTGGATTCCGCGGAACCGCAGCATTTAGACCCATTAAGAAAATTGCATTTTATTGGCAAGTGACAGGGACTGTATGATAACTTATAAATCAGAGAGAGTCTCAGTAGTTAGACCCCCATTGGCCTAGAGGTTAACACATCCTGTTAACTTCCAAATTACTGGGATAACCCTATAGGGACACAACCTACTTTGAAGCCATATGCTTTTTGCACAGACATATCAGACTGCTTTTAAGGAGGGCTTTTTTGAGAGAACAGTTGTATTTTTCACTTTTATATATTTTTTTATACTGGGTTCACACAAAAAAGAATGCAAATACTAACAAAAAAATGTAAATATATCTTACTAATTTTTTCATATAATAAAGGGAACAAGAGCTTTTTTTGTACTTTAAATTCAAAATTCAAAAGTTCTACTCATTAGAGATGAGCGAACCCGAGGTTCTGTGTTTTTGTACCAAACACAGACTTTAAGAAAAAGAGCTCTCATTCAGAGTTTTACGTATGCAAACCACTCTCGTGAGCATTGTTGTGCTCGGGTACGCTCGGTGCTTAGCCCAGTGTGAGCCGCTTACAGTGTTTGATCGGCTCGCACTAAAGGCCGCTTTACATGCAACGACATCGCTAACGAGATGTCGTTGGGGTCACGGCATTTGTGACACACATCCGGCCTCGCTAGCGACGTCGTTGCGTGTGAAACGCACGAACGACCGCTAACAATCAAAAATACTCACCTAATCGTTGATCGTTGACACGTCGTTCTAATCCCAAATATCGTTGCTGTTGCAGGACGCAGGTTGTTCGTCGTTCCTGGAGCAGCACACATCGCTACGTGTGACACCCCAGGAATGACGAACAACACCGTACCTGCGTCCTCCGGCAACGAGGTGGGCGTCACTTTTTTTTGCTGCTCTCCGCCCCTCCGCTTCTATTGGATGGTTACCGTGTGACGTCGCTGTGACACTGCACAAACCACCCACTTAGAAAGGAGGCGGTTCACCGGCCACAGCAACATTGCTAGGCAGGTAAATACGTGTGACGGGTCCTAGCAATGTTGTGTGCCACGGGCAGCGATTTGCCCGTGACGTACAACCGGCGGGGGCAGGTGCTTTCACCAGTAACATCGCTAGCGATGTCGCTGCGTGTAAAGCAGCCTTTTTAGGCTATGTGCTCATGGGAGAAAATACCTGCGGATGTTACCGCGGAAAACCTGCAGATTTTCGGTATTTTCCAGACAAATCCGCAGGTTTACGCAAGTACAGACACTTACCATGTTATCCTATGGGATTTGGGGAGTGCTGTATTTTTGCTGCGGTACGTGCGGCTGCGGAAAATGCTGTGGATGTCCCGCAGCCGCACGTAACTGCATGTCAATTATTCCTGCGGATTTTTCCGCGCGGATCTCTATCATTACCTGCCTTGATTGAAGACAACGGAGACTCTTCCTTTGTTGTAGAAAAGCGGGACAGAGCTAGGAGCAGGCTGCAAGAGATGGGCGGGGCCTGCACGAGCTGCGGTCATGTGACCGCCCGAGCTCCAGTCATCTGGAGCTTGTCCAGGAGCCGGCCGGAAACCAAGTTGCTGTGCGATACAGGTAAGTATGAACTCATCGATCACTCCAGCACTTGTTCTGCATTGAGGATGCAGTGCTGAAGCCATGGTACTGTATCCTCAATGCAGAATGCCCGCAGCATATCCGCAGGATCTCCGTACCAAAAACGAAGCACAACTCAGACAAAGTTGTGCTGTGGATTTCTGGGAGTTCCAGAATTTCCTGCGGATATATCCTCAGGACACTTTACCCGTGGGCACATAGCTTAAGGGTAACAACAGCGTGAACAGATGTAGTGTATACCCAAAAAAAAACAAAAATGGAAAAATCCCACCCACCTGCCCCCGGAAGTAATCTGTTAATGGCTGGCTGCATGTGGGCGGAGACCCAAACTGACCAATTAGTGACTTCCATTGAGGTTCAGGTCAACTCCGCGTCCCAAACTGAGGTTTAAAGTTCAGCTGAACCCGCCGAACCGAACTTCCACCGGTTTGCTCATCTCTACTACTCATCTCTAGAAGCAAGCAAATAACACTGCGACATAAAAATCGCTATACATTTTAGATTTTAGGAAACCGGGCATTAGATTCATGCTGCCCAAAACAGAGAAAACATCTTTTGAAAATCTGGCCGAGCACTAAGCTGGGTCTAATTGATTGTCAAGTGTCTGCCTATGTACTCACATGGGAGTGACATGTCAATCAACTGTAGCTGAGCGAGAAGAAGCATGTCGGGAGTTGCTCCATACCGATCTTTCCCTGTAGTCCAGAGCCGGCTTTACAAATGATGGCCCCAAATCATAGCAATTTAGTCAGATTTCTGGTATAAATTGCTTTTAAAAATTGCTAAATATTTCCGCAACTCAGAGCCGTGCAAAAATTTTGTGACTTTTGGCATTTTGCTGCAGTTTAAGTTTTAGATTGCTTAAACTAGTTGTCCCTTTCCTCTCCATCTGTCTTTTGCAGTGAGCTTGTCATGCACGGTGCAGATCAAGGTTTACGGATCACTGCTACCTAACCTACCATGTGTCACTCGGATCGACATCCGCAGTTTGCTACTACTTGTTTGGACTGTGTACACACTTCACACAAGCAACCTTGTTTCTGCAAGTAGCTCTGTTCTGCCAGGCATCGGCTGTTTTGTTCAGCTCTGCTTCTGGTACTTTAGGAGTTAATACCTCCTAGAGCAGTGGCTGGCTTCTCAGTGAACCAGGTTTGCCAATCACCATTTCCAGTTGGTCTCCTCCTATTTAAATCTGGGGAGTGTAGTAGGAGATCGCCGAAGATAGTTTCTGCTTGCAGTTCCGAAATCCTGGCGTCCATGGTATCCCTCTATTTGGTGACCAGCTATTTGTTGTTTGCTCTCTTTGAGAGTTTCCTGGTGTGAATTACTCCTACCTCTTTTTGTTTATTGCCTTCGGTGTCGTTTTGTCTCTCTTCAGTGGTTATGTGCGGTGTGAGTGTGTTTCAGTTTTATCCCTTCGTCTGTGTATTTGGGAGGTTGTTGCTTTGTGTCCTGCCCATCCCAGAGTTGGTGGTGCGGGAAGAGGTATTAAGACAGGGCCGGAAAGGAGACAGGGCCAGGGTGGTGACCTGGACCTCCCTACCATCAAGGGTACCTCTAGAGTCAGGGTGAGCTAAAGGCCCACAGTCTTAGGACCAACTTAGCACCCCCTGACAGAGCTGGTATGTAGTCTCTTTGCAGGGAGCCACGGGTAGACTCCCTTCTTTATAAACCCGAGCAGACAGTCTTTAGGTGAAATTCATTTCGTTCAGCTAGACCTGTTCTCTCTGATTGGTCCTGTTTGCTATTGGTCCTGTTTGCTATTTTGTATGTGCTGTTGTCTGACCTTGGCTTGTATTTTGACCACCATCTTGATTTCTGATTTAATCCCAGACTTGACTACTTGGTATTGATTTCATGTGTAGCCCCTTCTTGCCTCTGGTTTGCTCCTTTGGCCAGCAGCCCTTCCTTGGCGGCAATCCAGTAGACCCGGTTGTAAGACCATATCCCTGTACATGGTTTAAAGAGAGAAGGTCGGGGTTCCTCTGGAACCTGCCAGATGGAGTAGCTTGTACAAAATCTGTCCAAGGTAGACTTTTTGAGCTTGTGGCCTCTGACAGACGTAACAGATAGATAGAGTTAGCAGCCTTTTACTGCTAAGTGAATAAAGGAAAGTGGTGCACATTTCTCCACCCTGGTGGTCCTTCCTACAGAAGCACTTCATATACCACAGAACATTTCCATTGTTGTACGGCATATTCATTTAAAACCATGTAAGATCATGGTAATGGTATCTGCATCTATTTTGTTAGATGAGGGAATCAATTAAGACACATTCCTCGTGGCTCCCTTCATGGATAAGTGATCTATAGTTGACAGATACCATATGTTGAAAATGTCAAGAGGAAGATGCTGCAGAGTTGCTTTTGAGGCTCCTTATAGGCATGCCTGTTTGTGGATCAAAGAATTAGTGGAAACATTATAATCAAGAGCATTTTATGGAGAAATGTGAAAATAAGGAGATAATAAGAAGAAAGTTATAGTCCGTCATCTGAGATCCAGATGAGTAGAAAGAATCAATGTATGCTGTTGGGTAATCCCAAGATGCCTGAAAGATGTATGTCATGTCTTCTCAGAGAAGGTCTGGTAGCTAAAATGAGATGTTAATTGACATAATAGACTGTGTATCATGGAGTCTACCACTACATTAGTGCATGAAGATTCATATGTGTGGTAAAGAGGATGGAATATCTCCCCCTCTATATTATGTGGTTAAATACATGTTGAGAATAGCTATGGGCAATGAGGATCCCTTGTCAGTTGTTCATGTAGACATACGAGCTTGGACCACACATCAAGGGACTACGTGGAAACCTATCCATATATCTATTTGTGTTCTGTTTACCCACAAACCAAAATAACCAAGCAAGTGAGATATTTCAGCACTAAGGTTTTTCTGAAAAGTCAACGTTAACTAGACTCTATTTTAAATGTATGTATGTTGCATCTGTGACGCCCTGGGCAAGCCAGGGGTCACAGGTCATCACACCACCACACCCTACACCCCAGTTAGGAACACCAAAGCTACCAAAATCCTTGTTGCCTTCCTCCAGGGGCTGATGTTCACACCAGGGGGTGGGCCAGGCGATTGGCTCCGCCCACCGAGGAGTACACAGCCCTGGAGGCGGGAGAACCAGGCAGTTCAGTTAGGGGAGGAAAGCAGAAGGAAGTGGTAGAGGAGCTAAGTGAAGTGGAAGTGAAGTAGTAGAGGAGCAGAAGAAAAGAGTAAAAGTGTCAGTAAGAAAGCCTGAAGTTGGTCCGGCTGTGTGCCCGGACAGTGTCAGCAAGGTCAGCAGACGGCGGTGACAGTCTGGAGGGGGACTGCTCGGAGGTTGCTGGAAGGACTGCGGACGGGTAGTGGCCCGGCGGTCTGAAGCAGTATACGAAGAACAGTCAGCACCAGGGCAGGGGCCTCTCGGACCCCGGCAAGGCTAGGAGTCGCCGTAAATTTGCCAAATTCGTCAGTGAAGGGGACGTCTGTCTCCAAACAACCAAGTCCCGATTGAAGGCAACAGTCCAACCATTGAGGAGAGACACCGCCACCGCCAGGGCACCAGTTTCTCAGGGCCAGCGCCTGCGGGCAAAGTAGGGCTCCTCCGGCCCATATCCAAGCCGGGGAGCGGGTTACCGGTGGGAACCCATCGCAACCATTGTCAACTTAGGTGCAGGACAGAGGGACCGTCACCGTCACCTACTGGGGAAAGCAAGTGCAGCCGTCCGTGGGAACCGTCTTTCCAGCCGTGTGTTTTACCGAGAACTGTGTCATCGTCTCAGGCTGAGTGAGTACCACAGTGCCGCAAGGCACAGCGCTGCCCCCGTGTCCCTGCGCCCACCAAGCCCTGCATCTCCCACCTCATCACTGGGCCCCGGGATCACCAACCCCTACCCACGGAGGGGCAACACAACAACTAGCTGCTCCATACCATCCTTCCCGGGATCCTCATACCGAGCAGCGGTGGTGCTAACAAATCACCACAACCGTGGGTGGCGTCACGGACAATAAAGAATCCCCACACCCAAACAACCCCCCTTTTCACTCACGGGCGAGGAGCGCCGCTCGAGTCCCCGGGATCCGGCCCATCGCTCGAGCCACCGAGCAGCGGCAGCAACAGGTCGCAGTGCCAGCCGGACCCGAGCAGAAGGGAGAGCGCGGCGTCCCCTCCTCCGCCCGCGACAACTTGGCGTCACGAACAGGATCTTACCACTCTGCCGTTGGGTAGAGGTGCGCCTTGTGACCGCCGGAGGTATCCGGCTGAAAAATTTCGGAAGTCGCCATCTTTGGCGCAAAAAGTTCCCGCTCGAGCGTCTTCTCGAGTAGCGGAGGCGCGAAGGCCAAAACTCCGCCCCAATAGAGGAGGGGCCGAAAAGAAGCTAAGGGGGACGCGATGGCGGCTGGCTGCATGTGAGCGCGGCTATAGAAGCAGGGACGCCAGAACCCTGCGGCCATTGACTGGTTCCTGGAAGGGGCCGCTGCTAAAGATGCTGAGTCCGACCAACAACACCGTAGTCCCAGCGCTTGGCCCCGCAGCGTGGGTGGAAGTCCGGACCGTCCAGCTAAGCAGCCGTCTGCAGGTAAAGCTGCAGCTCCTCATGGAGGAGTGGGAGGCCGACATGGCGGAAGTGGTGGCGGCCATACGGAGACGCGAGGTGGAGGGAGTCTTGGAAGGGAGGGTAAGTGACCCACGCCCCTGTACCCCTAGTGGGTCGGTCATCGCGGCTGAGGGACCCGGTCCATACCCGCTCGCCCTGCTACCTCCCCCGCTACCATGTTGGCTGCTGCTGCCCCGCCACTAGGCCCGCTACCACCACCATCGGTAGCGGTACCCTGCCAATCCGCCCCAGCGGACCGACCTGCAGCAGAAGCTCGCGACCGCCCTGATCCGCTTCCATGGAAGAAGCCGAAGGCTGAGGCTGTCAGCAAAGATGCA
This sequence comes from Anomaloglossus baeobatrachus, assembly GCF_048569485.1. NCBI lineage: Eukaryota > Metazoa > Chordata > Amphibia > Anura > Aromobatidae > Anomaloglossus > Anomaloglossus baeobatrachus. The sequence continues at coordinate 50,448,850 of NC_134354.1, read as the reverse complement.
CCGGAGGCACGGCGGGGATGCAGCTGCCAGGAGGCAGAGCAGGCCATGTCACAGCGGGGTGCCTCATTACTGAAGGTGCCGGTCGTAGCCGACATGAAGGGACTCTGGCTGGGTCCGTCCCCCACACCGCCTGAACCGGAGCAAGCAGAAAGTGCTCCCGGCTGGGAGCGGCGGCAACAGCAACTGCGCAGGGAGATCGATGCCCGAGAGGGGTGTAGAGCGGATGTGCATGCCTGCATGTATTTGGAAGAAGATCGCCTGCAGCGAGCTACCATTGGGGTCCAGAGCGGTGCACCATGTGAAGGTGGCACTAGAGCCCCACGAGTGAGAATGGACTGCTGAGCCGCAAAAGGCAGCGGAGCACCGTTGCACCGTCCCCGTAGGGACCACCAGTCTGAGTGTGTTTACAAGTTGAAAAAGTTTACTGAATGAAAATGAAAAATGATTACCGAACAGTAACCTGATTGTCTACTGTGATTGAAACCGGCCGTTGCCGGCACCGTTGTCCCCATGGGGACCATTTAAAAAGTTGCATGGAGAACTTTCCATGGACAAGCCCGTGAACTTGCAGGGCAACCACAAACATTAGTGGCTTGTAAATAAGTTGTTTTACCGTTACCGTTTCCGCAATTACCGCCTCCAGAGAGGCAGGTTGGAGGGAGGGCCCTCAGCAGAGCAGGCTGGGGCCCAGCCACCACAGGAACCGGTGGCTACCCTCTGGAGGGGAAGGACAGATCCCGCTCGGGTAACTTGTGCTGGACTGGGGTAAAGGGGTGCTGCCTGGGCTTTAGGGGCAGCATCAGGGCCAGGTTGCTTGGGTGGGAGAGAGCGGAGACCGTAACCGTAAACCGTTAGTAACGTTTAACCAATGAACCTCCCGCTGTGGGATGATGCCATAAATTGTTATGTTTACCTTTTTATATATTTTGCAGAAAATAAAACCGGTGTTGGACGGGCAGCCCGCGGACGGTCTGCATTTTGCTAAGGGGGAATGTGACGCCCTGGGCAAGCCAGGGGTCACAGGTCATCACACCACCACACCCTACACCCCAGTTAGGAACACCAAAGCTACCAAAATCCTTGTTGCCTTCCTCCAGGGGCTGATGTTCACACCAGGGGGTGGGCCGGGTGGTTGGCTCCGCCCACCGAGGAGTACACAGCCCTGGAGGCGGGAGAACCAGGCAGTTCAGTTAGGGGAGGAAAGTAGAAGGAAGTGGTAGAGGAGCTAAGTGAAGTGGAAGTGAAGTAGTAGAGGAGCAGAAGAAAAGAGTAAAAGTGTCAGTAAGAAAGCCTGAAGTTGGTCCGGCTGTGTGCCCGGACAGTGTCAGCAAGGTCAGCAGACGGCGGTGACAGTCTGGAGGGGGACTGCTCGGAGGTTGCTGGAAGGACCACGGATGGGTAGTGGCCCGGCGGTCTGGAGCAGTATATGAAGAACATTCAGCACCAGGGCAGGGGCCTCTCGGACCCCGGCAAGGCTAGGAGTCGCCGTAAATTTGCCAAATCTGTCAGTGAAGGGGACGTCTGTCTCCAAACAACCAAGTCCCGATTGAAGGCAACAGTCCAACCATTGAGGAGAGACACCGCCACCGCCAGGGCACCAGTTTCTCAGGGCCAGCGCCTGCGGGCAAAGTAGGGCTCCTCCGGCCCATATCCAAGCCGGGGAGCGGGTTACCGGTGGGAACCCATCGCAACCATTGTCAACTTAGGTGCAGGACAGAGGGACCGTCACCGTCACCTACTGGGGAAAGCAAGTGCAGCCGTCCGTGGGAACCGTCTTTCCAGCCGTGTGTTTTACCGAGAACTGTGTCATCATCTCAGGCTGAGTGAGTACCACAGTGCCGCAAGGCACAGCGCTGCCCCCGCGTCCCTGCGCCCACCAAGCCCTGCATCTCCCACCTCATCACTGGGCCCCGGGATCACCAACCCCTACCCACGGAGGGGCAACACAACAACTGGCTGCTCCATACCATCCTTCCCGGGATCCCCATACCGAGCAGCGGTGGTGCTAACAAATCACCACAACCGTGGGTGGCGTCACGGACAATAAACAATCCCCACACCCAAACAACCCCCCTTTTCACTCACGGGCGAGGAGCGCCGCTCGAGTCCCCGGGATCCGGCCCATCGCTCGAGCCACCGAGCAGCGGCAGCAACAGGCCGCAGTGCCAGCCAGACCCGAGCAGAAGGGAGAGCGCGGCGTCCCCTCCTCCACCCACGACACATCTGTGGCGGCCCTAAGGCTCAGTTGCCACAGGGTATTGCATTTGACTTAAGGTGCAATGCTCATCCCGGGTAAGGAAGAGGTTAACCACTGCACAGCCAGGAAGTGATTTAGCAGTTACACAACACACAGCTTAGCATCCAGCCACTAGAACTGGGCTAAAGGTGGTCACCATGACAATGGTTTTTTCCCAGCCACCAGTGAGTCATCAGGAAGGTGAGGGGCAGCACAGGGGAAGTGAGAGAACACACAGTTTTTTCCTCAGAATAATCTGGGACACAGAACAACACGGTCGCAGGGGATAGTGCTTCAGAGCTTCCCCTATTAGGACTGGCCTAACTGGAAGGAAGCAGGAGAGTTTACCGGGTGAGCTGGAGAGAAAGAGGAGCAACACGGTAGTTGAAGATAAAGCTCAATAGCTCCCTCACTACCAGTGCAGTTAGGGTGCAGAACCCTAAGGTGGTGTACACTTCAGGTTCCGCCACCAGAATCTGCCGGACAGGGGGATTTCACGTCCCTCTGGCTACCACAAGTCCCAGGGCACAGCAGCACATAGAACAAGGAGTCATGATCACAGTCAGGCCAAACAAAGGATTTGTGCTGCCTACTGATGGTACGGGAACTAAAACCAAGAACATTGGGGTACCCAAGTAACTTCAAGTCATGGGGATCCACACTAAAGCGCACAGGAAGGAAGGTCTCTCAGTTCACAACACTAGTGGTGGCCTCTGAACTACCCTGGAACGGCTAGGGCCCATCACGGCGGAAACCGGCACTCTGAGGGTGACGACAGTACTGTGAGTATAAAGAACTTTGACTGCAGTCCCCTGTGTCGTCTTGTTATTGCTGGCGCCCCGTGCTTTGGCGCCAGCGGCCAGCACCACCACCATCATCCTCCCTGGGACCAAGCTTCACCTGCGTGAAGCTAAACTATCCTAGCTGTGACACCACCGGCCCCAGAGGACAGCCACCGCAGCCGTGGCTAATCCCTGGCCGGATGCCGCAGGTGGTGTCACGAGACAACTACAACTCCTAACATCACCCATCCTCATCCCATCTCCATTCCTCTTTTGCTGTACACCTCTGGACCATGAAGCCAGGCAGGCCCACCCGTGACATCCCCCTGACCTGAGTGGGTACTACACATCCCTTGAGACAAACAAAGGAAAAAAATGAGGCACCTTCTATATATATATATATATATATATATATATATATATATATATATATATATACACAGGACAAACATCAATACGGTACAGTACATAAGCAGTGGACCAGCACCTAAGAAACAGGTCCCAGTGACAAGTGATTGACTCCAAGTAAGTTTCATTTTAGGTTTTCTTCTGCTGGTCATTTGATGAAGTGCCTAACAGAGGTTCTTCTGGTGTTCAGATAGGTGTCACACGGGTTGTGAGACGACACTTGGTGAGCGACGCAACACAAAGGGAAAACCATGGAAGAAGTATAACGCAAGGCCTTGGCGATAGGAAAGCAGGGTCCCCTCCTAACACACAGCTGAGTCTGATCCCTGCACTTCCTAATGTCCCTAGATGGGTCCTTCTCCCCGTGCGCCATCATGTGTCTAGGTCCTTGCTGGTCCTGAACTCACCCTGACTAGTGTGAAGGTCAGTGAGACATGAGTCTACAAGTCTCATTGCTGCAATTGAACAACATGAGGAGGGAAAGACACAACAAATAGCACACCTCGGCTTCTCCAACAGGAAACTTGACAGGTGCAACTGAAACACATACCTTAGCTTCCCAAGGGAAAGGCTCTTTCAAAGAAGTCAGTAAAGAAGAACTATAACTGGCATAGCGTGAAACCAGGAGTGAGTAAACATAGCTGAAGGGAGTGATGATAAGACACTGCAGCTGTGATTAAGGCTATGAGTAATTGCAACCAGAAGGAAAAGGGTCCTTAACGCCTTCAGCATCACATGAAAGTAAATCCACTCCAATACAAGACAACAGTCAAGCGTGCTCCGCAGAGGACCTGTGATCAATTAAGCACACTAGTGACAATAGGCAAGTCCAACCCAGGACAACTAATGTCAAATGCCTTCATCATTCTGATGACCATTAGAAAATGTCCAGCTAAAATCTTTTGCAAGTGGAAAAAAAAGGTTGGAATATACTTATTTTTCTGGCTTTTCTGCTGTGCACATATATGGAGGCACGAGGGTCAGTGGTGCTCTGGTCTGCTGACCTGTCTGTCTTTAGAAAGATTGCATGGACCAGGGCTCAAAGCACTGAATACCCATACTCCTTCTTTGTGGGACTAGAACTTCCTCCACTTCAGAACATCTAAGGCCACTACCTCAGCTATTAGCACCCCATTTTTGATGGATACCCACTGAGAGGAGATATTGGCAAGCTTAGAAAGCCGAGTAAGCACAGCTAAGTATGTGACCAGGTTACTGGATAGTTCAAACCTGGGTTCTCCACACAAATTAGTGGAATGCCAAATGTGATAGGCTTTAGAGCCTCATTGTCCACTTGTCAGTACAGTCCATCAGCATTTCCAAGATCTTTGACATTTTTTATGTGACACATACAAAATATAGGACTGTAAGGCCATGTGAGTAAACTTCTGTTGTCCCCAGAAGTCTGGTTTAGCCAAATTAATGGATTCTAGTCAGTCAAGACTATGAACTCCTCTCCATAGAGGTGTGGCTGTAATGTTTTCAGGGCCCAGACTATGGCCAGGCATTTTTTTTCCATTGTGTCGTATGACCTCTCAGGGTCCAACAGCTTCTGTGAGATATAGGCTACTGGGTGTTCCTGACCATGAGCCCCCACTTGCCTGAGTATGGCTCCAAGTCCAGCATCTGATGTGTCTGTTTGAACAATGAACCAGCGACGGAACTTGGGAGCAGTCAGGACTGGGTTTGGGCTAGCTGGCCTTTCAACTGGAGGAATGCGGACTTAGATGAAACTGCAGGCATACCTTTTGATTGTGAGGTCAGTGAGATACTGCGTACAAGCTCTAAGGTGGATACTGCGCACAAGCTCTAGGGTGGGGTCTGAGAGTTGGGCTTTCTTAAACTCCTCACGATCTATCTTCCCCAATTCAATGGCTACAGTCTGGTCAGGTGTCCTGGTCAGAGCAGAATGAAGGAGGCTTTTAATCTGGGTTATGCTCATAAGGGGGGTCAGAAGGATCCACATCAGGGTGTGGCTTGGCTTGGTTAAGGGTGATGACTGTGACAAACTGTCTAGATAGTCCTTGTTCTAGTTTGTTCCCCAAAATTAAAAGCGTGGGGAGGCCATCCATGAGCAGATGTTGACCAGTTGGTCTGGCAGACGTACTCCAGACATGGAGCTCCGGCTCTAGAGACAATTTTTGGCCATGTGTCTAAGGTGCTAACATGTATAATGGTGCCGTGGGTTGAGCAATTCACAAGCACTGTTTTTAAACCTTTGTCTTGGTGCGGCTTCTGCTGGGTAGTGGGATAGTCCTGCTCAAGTGCTTAGTGTTTCGAGTCCCTGGTTAAAGGTTCTCCTGGGATCGGTGGGTATATTGAGTCTGAAGCGGGGTCGATTGGCTGCAAACTAGTTGACCAATTGGACTATTTGCTCTGGTGCGTAGGGATTCCAGTCAGCTACCCACTCTTGTATTTCTGGGGCCATCTTTTCCATAAGCTGCTCTACCATGATCATGTCCCGGAGGGAACCAGTGAAGTAGACAGCCTGACCATCAACCAATTGGTTGCAGTGCTGTAAGAGTTGACTGACAAATTCTATATAGGAGGCCCCTTGTCAAGGCAAGGTTCAGAACTTGGTGTGATAACGCTCGGAGGTGATGGTAAAAAGGGACATCAGAATGTCCTTAATAGTCCAATAGTCCAGGTAGTCCTGAGGCCCAAGTGACTAATCAGCATCCTAGGCTCAGCCAGTCAAATTAGTCTACAGTTATTTGGTCCACTCATATGTGAGCATCTGGTACATCTGCATCAGGGTTTCAAAACTGCAGGTGTTCATCAACTTTGGTGCTCGACTCTTTAAATATTGGCACGTTCCTGTAGCAGAGATTATTTCTTTGGGGTGGACCACCATGGAGGTACAGTTCGGCAACGATGGTAGGGGAACTGGAACTCCTAAAACTGTTTCCATAAGGCAAACCCTCTGCCCGCTTAAGGTTTGGGACTCCAATGTGACAATCAACTCCCGGATTGGGACTGGATTGTTGATTCTGCACTGTCAGTGGATCCTTGATCTGGTAAAGAGTTTAATTCTTCTGGGTTATCCTCCTCAGGGTTCTCGTCATCCACCATGACATTCAATGGACAATTTATTGCATCAAATCAGACCAGGTCTTGGTGGCCCGGTATCGATCTGTCGAATCTGAAACAGCTCTTGTAGCTGCCGTTTCCTGTTGCAGCTGTATGTGGCTCACCTATGGCCTGCTAGGTATGCCTATTTGCCTCCCTGGTTGTGGAGCACTTAGACGGTGTCTACGAACCAGCTGGGCTGAATAGTATCCCTCTGTTGCCACCAGTTGTGGAAACACAAGGGTCAGAGGTGCTATTGTCCGCTGGCCTAGCTGTCTTTAGAAAGACTGCATGAACAGTGCTTATCCTGCTGAATGCCCATACTCCTTCCCAATGGATAGAACACTACTCAGACAACACAGGGTGAACATACCACACTCTGGTAAGACTTTATTTTGTTAAAAACAGCATATAGCACATTCCCTTCAAGGACACGAGATGATGAAAGTGACAGAGTTTCACCCTTCCACTGGCTCACCCGGGATTAGAACCTCCATGACTTTGGGGCATCAAGGGCCACTACCTTAGACAACAGCACACACTTTTGGCGGGCACTCACTGAGAGTAAAAAGCAGCAAGCTTAGGAAGCCGACTGGACTGAGCACCAGGCCAGGTGATTCGGTAGTCCCAATCTGGGATTTCCAAATAAAATTATGGACCCATTGTTGGGTAGTGGAGCAGTTGTGTGATCCCCTAGTTGGAACCATGGTTCATAGGGTAAAGTCCTGTGAGATGAGCACATATATCCCTCAGCTTCCATTTCATGGCATTGTGTGCCACAGGATAGGGGAAGACACTCATTGTTGTTCCCTCATTGTTAACAAGTTGAATTGTATCTAGATGACACAGAGTAGTACACCAGAAGAGACTGATGCATTTCAGTCAGTGGACAATCCCACATGAAACCATAGCCCATGTTCCTGGACTCACCGAACAAAGAACTATATGTCAGGCATAATTAAGAATAGTTCACCTCCACACCAGTGTCCAGATATTCCTATTGATGCTGAGTCATCACAACATATTCAGTCTTTTATCACTTCGTTTAACCGCTTTAGGGTTCAGAAACTGTGAAGTGGTTTACATAAGCAACATATTCATTTCTTGGGTGGTTTCTGCTAGGAAGCTGCTCACTAGTTATAGTTTAGAACTGCCAACAATGCAACGTCAGGAAAAATACTGCTGACTTTTTGCTGAAGCAACTTTGCCTAGTAAAAGCTTGGTGGGTGGACTCTACAGGAAGTAAGTGTTTTTTGTCTCTCTACAGAAAGTAAGTGGTCTTTGTCTATTTACAGGAAGTGGGATTCAGTATTTGTCTCTCTACAGGAAGTGGGTGGTCTTTGTCTCTCTACAAGAAATGGGAATAATTTTTGTCTCTCTACTGGAGGTGGGTGGTCTTTGTCTCTTTACGGGAAGTGAGGTGAGTTTTTGTTTATCTACAGGAGGTGGGTGGTCTTTATTTCTCTACAGGAAGTGGGTGGTCTTTCACTCCTTACAGGAAGAGGGGTGAGTTTTTGTTTCTCTACAGGAAGTGTGGTTGAATTAAAAAAAAATTTATCTTAAAGTGGCTTCTAGGAAATTTGCTCTCAAATTTGAAGGTCATTACAGGATTACTAAATATAGTGACTGTTAAGCTTCAACTCCCTGTGACTTGGAAGATCAACAACTCATTCCATTCTTCCCTTCAGAAGAGATTTGAAGGGATGCCTGGTCCTTGAGGTGGATCTTGATGAGGATCAAAAGTATGAAGTAGAGCGCTTTTGGGACCCAGATGGCTCAGGCTTCACTTTGCAGTTTCTGGTTAAATGGTAAGGTTATGGCCCTGAAGATAACTCTTGGGTCAATTTGGAGAATCCTCATGTGGATCACCTGATAAAAGAGTTCCATCAGCGTCATCAGAGGATGGGGAATTTTGAGGGTCCAGTGGACCCTCATAGAAGGGGGGATACTGTCATGGCTCTACTCCAAAGCTTGATCCAGTGACTTCTGGTTGTGTGCTTGAATTCCCTCTCCGTTGGACCATAGCCTGTTTTTTCTCTGTCATGATGCTAATATCTTTCTTGTCTTTCCTTTCCTTTGCTTTACTTTAATGTCTATTCAGGTGTGCTCACATCTTCAGTTGGTTTGCCCCATCACATCTTGGGAGGGACTCATTATACTCACAGTTCACATGCATTCATTGCTGGCTATATTACTGGATTGTGGATGTTTGGAGTCTCAGCTCTTCAGTTAAGAATAATCTGGCTGAATAAGCACTATCACTTTCCCCTGCGGTTTGTTTGGGTGTTTCCCTTCCTACTATTTTCACTTATTCTGTAAGTCTTTTGATTTTTTTTTCCATTATCCTCCATCTACCCCGTAAAACGGATGGTTGACATGTTTTTAGCTCTGTGTCTGACATTTTGCCTGTATGCACTTCATTTATGTTTATTGTTATTTAGTGTAGCACTTTGTTTATAGTTGAGGGTGCAGTTAAATTCATAGTCGACATTCAGAGGGGGTGCCATTTTGTAATTTTAGGATGTCAACCTCCTTATTCAGGCAGGGAAAACGCAGGGTAAGATTTGGGGCTTCTTTTAGTCTCGCTAGAGACTTCTTGATTACAGATATTACATATCTCCTGGTTTGTTCATCCCATGTGAGTGGTAGGGCTCAGTTAAAACATCCAGACTTGTAAGGGCACCAAAAGTAATTGTAACATGTTTTGGGGTATGATGGTAACAATATCATGCTTCAGGTTTCATATAAAAGGAAAACATTACTTTAAATATATTCATCTATGTAAGATATGACTTTCTGTCATGATTGTTTCTTGCTATAAGAGTTTGTGACAGGTTTTGAGTCTCAGTCTCACTTTTGCCCTGTGAGACTCTGTATTTAAATGTGTTTTCTTTTCCTTTGGCAATTGTAGGGTTAATGGCAGTATTCCTTACCAGCACGCAGGCCAATGACCAGCTCAGGTGTTTCCGATTTGGGACCACTCCCAGTCCCTTTATATATCCTCTGCTACCAGCAGAGGGTGCTGGTTATTCTTGATTCATTTTGATGCTAGTCTTGGAGGTGGCAGGAGCTGCGGAAACCCGTTGCTGGTGTAGCTGTAGTCTTGGTTTTGACTGCAGCAGTTTGTTGTAGTGTTTTCCCCCTGTCTGTCTACCTTTCCTGGTGTGTTGTTTCAGTGCAGCGGTGGGGCTAGTGTCCTTCACCTGCCCACTCCCTAGCCAGGAACGATTGTAGGGGCATCTCAGGGCTTCAGGTTTCTGCTCAGTAACAGGTGAGGAACCTGTGTAGGGACTGGCTAGGGGTATAGGGTGCAGGTGAATGAAGTGTCCACCTTCGCTCTCACTAGCGCTAGTGCCCTTCAGTTGTTAAAGTGTCCCCCTTGTTTGTTGTGGTGTTAACACTGTTCAGTTGTGTAGTTGTCCTCACACCTGACATCCCCTAGTCCATGCATGACATTTTATTACTAGCTTCCAGTAAGCCTTTTGATCCCATGAATATTCAGTGAAGACAAGAAGATCGAAGAGTCAATTTTTTTTGTTGGCTACTTAATAATAAGTGATCAAAAGATAGAGGATGGTAGGATACAGATCCGAAAGATTTCCTTTTCTACCCATTGCAAATAATTTTTGTTTGTAAAACGTTAGCTGTAAAGACTATGTAACAACAAGTCTTAGAGCATAGACTTCACTACTAGTTCCTAAAAGATTACGTAACTTTTTGGGCTATGGTTTCTATAAAATCTGGCTCAGTGTAAAGGAGATTTGAATGAGGAGGAGGAAGAGAACGCTGGTGGACGTCTGCATACCTCAACACTGAAGTCATGGAGGCAGCCATATTAATGTTTGATATTCTAATGTTTGATATTATCATAGAGGGGGATGAGAGAAAAATCCATATGTTTTGCATGACAAATACACATGTGCCCAGTATGAGAATGGAAATAGACGGGACTCTCTATTTATCTAATGTAATAGCTGGTTTATCATTGATTTTAAGATGTTAGATAATCTGCGGTACCTCTTTGTCTGTTGAGATAAAAGTACCGATATCAGATTTGTACCATTTGAGCAGGTTTTTTAACTTATGCTTACAATATTACAAGATTATATCAAATTTTTCAAATTGATTAGCTGAGTAAGTGATCTATAGAGTAATCACACGGCAGCAATTTACTTTCCCGGCAGTGACACCGCAAGAGAAATGAAGCATTACATGGTTTCTTGGTGAGATCAATGGGCTGCATGTGAAATTCACAGACAGGCTGGGTCTTCCAAGAAGAAAGTAATGCTCCTAAGCCCTCATTCTATACTGAGACTCAATTTATTCATTGTTCTCTAATAATTTCTTTAAAATTGTTTTCCTAAACCAGACAGCCCCTTTAAATTTTGCAACAGGAAAATGTTATTAGGGGCTTTCCAAGATTTTGCACAATACGGTGGTAGAGAAGAGTAGAGAATGTTATTACACCAATCTGATGGTTACTGCACATCTGGTATTGATCATATTTTGTACATTATTCACATGTCTGCTGCAGGCAGTCACTGATTTCTGCAGCTTTCATTCAAGAACAAGATGTCATTGATGCAGGACTCTAATCTTGGCAAAGTTAGAATCACCACCTCCCACGGAAGCCTGTTCCACTCCCTGACTTCCCTCACTACCTCCCATGGTAGCTTGTTCCATTCTCTGACTACCCTCACTACCTCCCGTGATCGCCTGTTCCACTCCCTGACTTCCCTCACTACCTCCCATGGTAGCTTGTTCCATTCTCTGACTACCCTCACTACCTCCCATGGTAGCTTGTTCCATTCTCTGACTACCCTCACTACCTCCCGTGGTAGTCTGTTCCACTCCCTGACTGCCCTCACTACCTCCCGTGGTAGTCTGTTCCACTCTCTGACTGCCCTCACTGTCAGAAAGTTTTTCCTAATGTCTAATCTGAATCTCCTTCCTTTTAGTTTCATTCCATTGCTTCTTGTACTTCCTTGTGCTAATGAGAATAGGGTAGTTCCCTCTGCACTGTGACTTCCTTTCAGATATTTGTAGACCACTATTAAGTCTCCTCTCAGCCTTCTTTTTTGAAAACTAAACATTCCTAGTTCTTTTAGCCAGTCTTCATATGACATGGTTTGCAGATCTTCTAACATCTTGGTTGCTCTTCTCAGGACTTCCTCCAATATATCGATGTCTTTCTTGAATTGGGGCACCCAGAACTGTGCACAGTATTCCAGGTAGGGTCTGACCAGGGCAGCGTATAGGGGAATAATGACTTTTCTTGATCTAGATTCAATGCTTGTCTTGATATATGCCAGAATTTTGCTGGCCTTTTTAGCTTCAGCTCCGCATTGTGGGCTCATGATGAATATAGGATCTACTGTTATGCCAAAGTCCTTTTCCCCGATGCTATCACCTAGTTCTATTCCTCCCATACTATATATAAGTTCATAGTACAGGGATAAGGAGGGCTGCACCGAAACACCATGTATCATGAATGTTTAATCGTATGATATCTACTGTACAGTAGATGCAGCAGATCCCCTAAAAAATGAGGTAACACAGGTGTAAAGTATTTTTTAAGGGGGTCTGCTGCATCCTGTTACTGTATTTATTTCTGTGACCTTGTTTGGTAAATAACATTGCCATTTTGCTATATTTAGAATTGAATTATTTCAGAATTTTTATAAAGCTCCTGTTATTTTTTTGGCTATTCTTTTTGTTTTTAAGGGCACCATGTCAGGAAGTACTGCTGAAGGTGGAGAAGAGGGAATTCTGCAGAGACAAGCTCTGGACATGAAATCTCATCATGGCGTCTGTACTACATGGAGATACTAGGAATGGGAACAACTCCAATCAGAGAAGATGTCATCTTTATGGTACCAGGAAGTAAATTTTTATTTGTGATACTGACTGCATCTCATCAATACTTAGTTCTGTAGGGGTCGTTGTCTGATGATGGCTTGTAACAACACTTTTTACCATTGTTAAGGAAACACTATGAATTTTAGATTAAAGCCATACAATTATATGTGGGGCTGACCTGACATTACATTTGATCGCTGCACTATGGTTGGTTCTTTCATAGATGTACTTGTGGTGGTTTAGGCACTGTATTCATGTACTTATAGTGGTTATGGCACTCCATTCAAATACTCACAGTAATTATGGAGCTGCATTCATGTACTGATGGTGGTTATGGCCCTGCATTCATGTACAGACAGTGGTTCTGGTGCTGTACTCATAGACTGACAGTGTTTCTGGCACTGCATTCATGTAGTGGTGATGGTTCTGGTGCTGCATTCATGTAATGATGGTGGTTCTGGAGCTGCTAAAGGTGGTTCTTGCACTGCATTCAGGTGCTGACTAGCTCTGGTACTACATTTATGTGCTGACAGTGGCTCTGGCGCTGTATTTAAGTGCTGATGGTAGTTCTGGCACTGCATTTATGTGCTGAAGTTGGTTCTGGCGATGCATTCATGTGCTGATGATGGTTGTGGTGCTGCATTCATTTGCTGATGGTTGTTCTGGCTCAAAATGTGTGTATTGGCCGTAGTTCCAATTCTGCAGTCATGTACTGCTGGTGATTCTGGCCTTACATTCATGCACTGACAGTGGTTCTGAAGCTGCATTTATATACTGACAGTTGTTCTGGCACTGCATTTTTGTACTGATGGTCATTCTGCCACCACATTAATATACTGACACTGGTTCTGGCATTGCATTCATGGACTGACTGTGGTTCTGTTGCTGCAATCATGAACTGATAGTGGTTCTGGCTCTGTATTCATGTAGTGATGGTGGTTCTGGTGCTGAACTCATGTACTGATTGTGATTTTGATATTTTACACATGTAACAATCCATAACATGCTTCATGGCTAAGTTAAAAGTTAATCTCAAATCACTATGTTTTGAGTATTTTTATGAGGAGGATTTGTGGAGTTTGTGCTCCAAAAGCCCAGTTTAATTTAGCAGGTGTTCACGCTGTTTTTTTTGGAACAGAAACTGAGCAGAAACTCTACAAATCCTCATCAAATACTACTTTATAACAATAATACTTGGTTCTGGTGATGCATTAATGTACTCATGGTGGTTCTAGTGATTTATTCATGTTAATACCCCTTTAAATTATTTTTCAGCCTTTTGGATTGGTTCAGCATTGCAATGTGAACCGTGAAACAAAAACATTTTCTGCTCCCCTGCTTTATAATCATTTTTCCCGGGATGCAATATGGTTCCTTTTTGTATGCACTGAAATATGGTGAGCCTTTGATGATACGTAGTAAGCAATCTGAGCAAGCAGAGCTGTAGGAGGTAGCGAGAGAAGCAGCCTATACTACTGATGTGATGGGTGGTCTGGTTCACACTACATCACACACATGGAGGCAATGCAGCGAGCCTGTAGCCTTTAATCTCAGTCATCCCTTGTAGGTTTTGTTTTTCATATCATGTTTGAGCTCTTGGTTGGATGATCATGTTAATGACGGATGCCATAAAGGAGATGATAACTAGATTATGGTCTGCAGGATCCTGTATTATCTTGTACACCAGAAATGATCGGAATATTAACATTTGTTATAAAAAAATTTGTGATTTTTGGGTTCAGGAAATACCTCCTGATGAATTATGTAGGAAGGGATAAACGTAGAACCATGAAATGCATATTATAAAAGCATGTCAATAACATTCATGGACATACAATATTTGGCCAAAGTATTGTGCCCCCTAGATAATACAACTATCGGAAGTTTTATCCCATTTTCCAGCCCTTTTCATTCAAATGGAGACAATCCTTTTGCTGGCTTTCTACAAGATTGTGGAGGTGTCTGTGGACTTTTTTTCCCATTCATCTAGAATAGCATTTGTGAGGGATGGCCTCACAATTTCTCTTCTAGTTCATCCCAAAGTTGTTGAATAGGGCTGAGATCCGGGATCTGGGCAATCATTCATATTCTTCCACACCAAACTCCCACGGTCATGCCTTTATAGACCTTGCTTGTACACATTTCCTCCAGAGTCCAGTGGTGTTGGTTTTACACTGCTCCATCCTATGCTTGGTGTTGAGCTTGGTGATGTACGGCTGCTGCATATAGAACACATCATCCCTAGAGTCTAGTGATGCTGGTGTGGCGCCCCTGACCTGGTCAGGCACCACTGAGTACTGCACCCATGCTGGGGGCAGTACAATCCAGAAGGCTGATCGAGGTGTGACTACACAGGCGCATAGTAATCAGGTCTCACACATTGACTTTTGAAGGGACTTCTTAGAGATTCCAGGAGGGGGCGTAGCCTCCATGTCCACTCAAGGGGTGTGGTAGAGAGCCTGGTTGCTAGGTTGCGTAGGCAGGCACAGTGGAGAGAGGAAGTAGAGAGGAGAGAGGAGTGAGAAGTCTGGAAGTGGAGCTCAGAGGGAGCAAACGTGCAGAACCCACTAGTGAGCCAGTTTAGTGTGCAGCTCAGGGAGAGCAGACGTGAGGAGCAGACCCTGGAGCTGTTGCAGCCTAACAGCGTCCGCGCAGTGACTACCGATGGGGGAGATCGGTCACCTGGTAGTGCCACCCGAAATTCACTCACAGCTAGAGAAAGCAAAGGGGTGGCAGAGTAAGGGGACTGCCAGGGAGGTACTAGGCCTGCAAGGGTAACAGGTCCCAGTGCAGAGATAGATTCACCTTTCTTATGCCAAACCTGCCGGTGGGGGTACTCCAGGCCCACACCATACCACCACAGAGTCTGCAGTCACGTAGCAAAGAGAGGGCCCATAGTTCACAGGAGGCAAGCAGCTGGAGTGACCTGGTCCATGCTACAAGCAAACGGGCCGAAACGAGGGGAGAACAGGCAGCAGCAACTTCCCTGGGTGACCCCCGTAGGGACTTCGAGTCGGGGTCACCACAAAAACACAAAGGGCTAAGGAAGGCAAGTTGGTAGTCACCCTCATCAGCCAGCCGGAAGGATACCTGGTTCCAGCTTGGTTCATTCCAGCTACGCCCGGGTTACTCACCTTGCCACCTAACGTGAGTAAAATCCCCGAAAGACATTCTGCTTTTGAGTCATTCTCCGACTTGTGGTGCCACACACTTACACAGGACCCTGGGGCTTGCCTCACTCTCAGGAGGCCACTACAACTGACTGCACCCACCATCAGCCCCAGGCACCCCTTAATCTGCAGTGGCGGTCACCCTGACCGCAATACCGAGAGTGGCGTCACGAAAATCCTAAAAGAAGGTTCCCTACCTGTGACCAGACTGTTCCATCCACGTGGAGTTCCTGAAGGTAATGCACTGACACAACACCTGTGGGGCTTCACATCGGCTTTACACCACTCCACCTGATGCTTGGTATTGTGCTTGGTGATGTATGGCTGCTGCATACAGAACACATCTCCTCCAGAGTCTAGTGGTGTTGGCTTTACACCACTCCATCCGATGCTTGGTATTGAGCCTGGTGATGTATGGCTGCATACAGAACACATCTCCTCCAGAGTCCAGTGGAGGAGGCTTTACACTGCTCCATCCGATGCTTGGTATTGAGTTTGGTGATGTCTGGCTGCTGCATACAGAACACATTTCTTCCAGAGTCCAGTGGTGTTGGCTTTACACCACTCCATCCGACACTTCGTATTGAGCTTGGTGTTGTACGGCTGCTGCATATGGAACACATCTCCTCTAGAGTCCAGTGGTGTTGGCTTTACACCACTCCATCCGACGCTTCGTATTGAGCTTGGTGTTGTACGGCTACTGCATATGGAACACATCACCTCTAGAGTCCAGTAATGTTGGGTTCACACCACTCCATTCGACGCTAGGTATTGATATAATAAACTTATGTTTTACGAACAATGTTCGCAGCTACTCTTCCACCTTTCTCCTATGACAACACTTACATTTCCACTGTAGAATGTAATAAGGCTCTCACCTATGGTCCATTGGCTAAAACATTTAAATAGATTGGACAGAGCTTAATACATAAATGTTTATCCTTTAATCAATACCTGTTGGATATGGCAACGAATAGATACCTAACCAGACAGTACGCCAGTAAATGACCACCTCCAGCATCATTAGACCCTATATAACCCAACACACTGCATTGTAACTCATTGGGGCGTGTTAGGTCCTGGTTGTATCATGCGATGCATCATGGTTTCTAAGATAAACAGAAAGTATACAAAAGTATAACAAAGTCTTGGACACTTATGACATAGCCAACGAATAGGGGAAAATATCTGTTATGGGAAACCCCTTTAATTTTTCCAAAGCTTTCCAAAATATTAATTTACATTACAAATTGAGTGATTTTAGGTGAAAGGACTTAGTAATGCATTACTGCTTTATTTTTCCAACAGAAGATCTGGGAAATACAATACACTAACTTGAGTTTTAAAACCATCCATACAGTAATAGGATACAAATCCTAAAATCAGACAATAGCAGCACATGATCTTCAAAATAGAAACACATTTTTGTACACAATCCAGATTTTAGTGGAAATACTGTGCAATCAAAGCATGTTTTCCATTTAGAATAAGTCAGTTCCAAAATATATTAAAAAAACACAATTTATGCACTTTACCATAGACAAGGTGTTTTACTGACTAAAGCTAGTCTTTATTAAGCATCTATACTTTTAAGTAAATGTCCATTGCAAAATCAACCTTAAAGGGTTTGGTAGGCCTTTCAGAAATCCAAATTAAATATCTTTAATGAGGCAGAGTTGCAGTACCAGTCACAGCCTGTAGACAAGAAAGGTGCTGTATACAGCACAAGCACTTTATTATAATATGATTCGACCCCTTTTGACTTGTTTGGACTTATATCTTGATTTAGGACTATCTCTCTACACAATGGTTTTCGTTAATTTGTTTTGGCCCTTAGTGTGCACTCATATTCAAACCTAATCAGTGAAGATCCAACTCCTGGTACACACCAGATCAACTAATTTAATGGGATGTGATGCTCCAGTAAGTGCTGTGGCTTTTTTTTTCCTATCAGGACCATTTTGTAGTGGCTGTACTTTGTACTGACAGTAGTTCTGGTGCTGCATTTATGTACTGATGGTGGTTATGGCACTGAATTCATGTACTGATGATGGTTTTGGCATTGCATTCATGCACCGACCTTACAATGGTTATCGGGGGCCCATATTTATCCATAGTATTGTTCATCAATATGAGATTGTTAAGCGTCCAACACCCCTACTAATCAGCAGAAATCTGCTCTAGCAGTGGCCAGATGTGAACAATGTATGGAGTAAAACACCGCTGCTCTATACACTGTTTAGTGTCAGCTGCCGACTATTTCCATTTAATTCCTATTCTAGGCCATAAATCTGTGCAAAAACCCTTTTATCTTGACTAGGACTGAGCTGCAATACAAGTAACAACTACTATAAATTGTATACAGTTGTGGCTGAAAGATTTTGAAGAGCTCCCAGCTGTGCCGAGAGATAGTGGCCCTGATCCACTCTTGCCTTGACTACTGCAACTCTCTATTAATTGATCTCCCTCTAACTAGACTCTCTCCTATACAGTCCATCCTTAATGCAGCAGCCAGGGTCACCTATCTGGCTAACCGCTACTCGGATGCCTCTGCTCTGTGCCAGTCATTGCACTGGCTGCCCATATATCACAGAATCCAATTCAAACTGCTTGCTCTCACCCACAAAGCTCTCCACAGTGCGGCACCCCCCTACATCTCCACCCTCCTCTCTGTCTATCACCCCACCCGTTCTCTACACTCTGCAAATGACTTTCAACTAACATCCACACTAATTCGAACATCCCATTCCCAGATCCAAGACTTCTTTCGAGCTGCACCAATCCTCTGGAACACTCTACCCCAAGAAGTTAGGATGAATCACAACTTAGGGTACTGTCACATTTTAGCGATGCTCCAGCGATCCCACCAGTGATCTGACCTGGTCAGGATCACTGGTGCGTCGCTACATGGTCGCTGGTGAGCTGTCAATCAGGCAGATTTCACCAGCGACCAGTGACCAGCCCCCAGCCAGCAGTGACGCGTGGAAGCGATGCTGCACTTGGTAACTAAGGTAAATATCGGGTAACCAAGCGCTTGGTTACCCGATATTTACCTTGGTTAAGAGCACACACCGCTTAGCGCTGGCTCCCTGCACCCCTAGCCAGAGTACACATCGTGTTAATAAGCAAACCGCTTTGCTTATTTACCCGATGTGTACTCTGGCTACGTGTGCATGGAGCAGGGAGCCGGCACTGGCAGCCTGAGAGCAGTGGACGCTAGTAACCAAGGTAAATATCGGGTAACCAAGCAAAGCACTTCGCTTGGTTACCCAATATTTACCTTGGTTACAGCTTACCGCAGGCTGCAAGACGCCGGCTCCCTGCACATTCAGATCGTTGCTCTCTCGTTGTCAAACACAGCGATGTGTGCTTCACAGCGGGAGAGCGACGACCAAAAAATGAACCAGCAGTGTGTGTAACGAGTAGCGATTTCACAGCAGGGGCCAGATCGCTGCTCAGTGTCACACACAGCGAGCTCGCTAATGAGGTCACAAAAAACGTGACTCAGCAGCGATCTCGCTAGCGATCTTGCTATGTGAGAAGTACCCCTTACTCAGCTTCAGACGCACCCTTAAAACTGATCTTTTTAGGGCGGCCTATTACACTCCCCAATCAAATTCAATTCACATAGTTCCTCTACAGCTTCTCACAACATAACCCCACGTCAAACTCCATGGCACCCAAATGCATCTCAAGTTTCTGGCTAATTGGTCCAGGAAACGATTATCTATCCCCCATTTCCTGGAGATGGCAGGATTGTCATTGTAAATAAGCACTTGTACCTTGGCCCCCCGCCCTCTATACCTCATTGTAGATTGTAAGCTCTCACGAGCAGGGTTGTCTTTTTTCCCTCTAAATATTGTATTTTCTATAACTGTTACTTGTTTGTATATGATCCTCCTGAATTGTAAAGCGCTGCAGAATATGTTGGCGCTATAGAAATAAAGATTATTATTTATTACTAGAAGGTGGCCCGATTCTACGCATCGGGTATTCTAGAATTTACGTATTGTGTAGTTCATGTATGATTTTTGTTATATATATAGATGTTGTTGTGTGTACTTAACAAGTGTTTGTGTAGGGCGCTGTACATGTTCTGGGTGTTGTCTGGGTGTGGCGGGGGGTGAGAGCGGTGTTGTATGTGTGTTGCGTGTGTTGCGTTGTTTGTGGAGCGCTGTGTGTCTGTAGCGAGGTGTGTGTGTGTGTGTTGCGCGGTTTGTGTGTGTGTGGTGTGTTTTGGGGGGAGGTATGTTTGTGCAATGTGTGTGTTGTGCGGTATGTGCGTATATTTATGTATGCCGCGGTGTTTGTGTGTTGGGTGTTGTGTGTGTGCAGCGTTGTCTGTGTGTGTGGGTGTCTGTGTAGGGCGGTGTTTGTGGTTCCCAGTGTGTGTGTGTGTTGTGCAGTGCGCGTGTGTGTGTGTGTGTGTTGGGGGGAGGTGTGCACCTCCCATCGTGCTCCATCCCCCATGCTGCGCATCCCCCATCGTGCTCCATCCCCCATGCTGCGCACTCCCCATCGTGCTCCATCCGCCATGCTGCGCACTCCCAAACGTGCTCCATCCGCCATTCTGCGCACTCCCAAACGTGCTCCATCCGCCATGCTGTGCACTCCCAAACGTGCTCCATCCGCCATGCTGCACACTCGCAAACGTGGTCCATCCGCCATGCTGCGCACTCCCAAACGTGGTCCATCTGCTATGCTGCACACTCCCAAACGTGGTCCATCCGCCATGCTGCGCACTCCCAAACGTGCTCCATTCGCCATGCTGCGCACTCCCAAACGTGCTCCATCCGCCATGCTGCGCACTTCCAAACGTGCTCCATCCGCCATGCTGCGCACTCCCAAACGTGGTCCATCCGCCATGCTGCGCACTCCCAAACGTGGTCCATCCGCCATGCTGCGCACTCCCAAACGTGCTCCATCCCCCATGCTGCGCACTCCCCATCGTGCTCCATCCCCCATGCTGTGCACCCCCCGTCGTGCTCCATCCCCCATGCTGCACCAGCATCAGCCTCTATGCCCGCAGCATCAGCCTCTCTGCCCGCAGCATCAGCCTCTCTCCTCCCAGCATCAGCCTCTCTCCTCCCAGCATCAGCCTCTCTCCTCCCAGCATCAGCCTTTTCTGTCCCTAGCATCAGCCTCTCTCCTCCCAGCCTACCCCAGCCTCAGCCTCCCCCAGCATCAGCCTCTCTTCTCTCAGCCTCCCCCTCCCAGCCTTCCCCAGGATCAGCCTCTCTCCTCCCAGCCTCCTCCGGCATGCCGTGCTCCTCTGCTGACACAGATCCGATCGCACACACACACACACACACACACCCGATCGCATACACTCACACACACCCGATCGCATACACTCACACACACCCGATCGCATACACTCACACACACCCGATCGCATACACGCACACACACCCGATCGCATACACGCACACACCCGATCGCATACACTCACACACACACACATTGACGATATTGCACATACGCGCTCACACTCACAACATCCGGAGATACCACATGCTTCTGGCCATGTGATCCTCCGGCAGGTCCTGGAAGTTCACTGCACAGTATCGCCGCCGAGAAGCAAGCGATATCCCAGGATGTTGTGAGTGTATGGATGAGATGTGATGTGTGTGTGAGGTGTGTGTGAGAGTGAGTGTGATCTGATGTGTGTGTGTGCGTTCGTGTGTGTATGTATGTTCCGCCGCTGCAGGACCTTGATGCGCTGGTAACTATGCTACCATGGTTACCAGCGTATCCCGTCCCCCGCTCGCACAGGAGCCCACACCAGCATACGGCGGCAACCCCAGCAATGCGAGGGTATGTGTCGGCTGGGTTGGCGGCGTACGCTGATGTGGGCTCCCGGGGGTACAGTACTCACCTGGGAGTCGTGGCTCCGTGTCGGTCGGTTCGGGGCATGCGTGCGGGGGGTGGGGCCAGAGCGAGCGTGCATTGCGTGAGGGGGGCGGGGTGTGGGCGAGTTGCCTGGGCGAGCGGCCAATCCGTGCGGGGGGAGGGCCATGGCGAGCCCAGCGGCCAATCAGCTTTGTGTCACCGTAAGGACACAATTTTGGAGCAAGACAGACAGACAGACAGACAGAATAAGGCAATTATATATATAGATTATAGTGATTGTGGCGGGAGTTGGACCAAAACCAATCTGATATTTATTGCACATCCTAAAAAATAAGTCATCAATGTTAAAGAGGACCAACCACCAGGATTTTCATATATAAACTGAAGCCAGTGCTAAACTAGCGCTATCATATTTATTCTATACATACCTTTAGTTGTGAGTTCGAATGTATAGTTTCTGAAATACAGGCAAGTAAAGTTTGTAAAATTCACTATTACTTGATTGATAGGTGCCACAGAATATCTAATAGGTTGGTCGGGTTTTGCTACTTATTGCTGCCCCTGTCTGCTGCCTGTCCTTCCTCCCCCTGTCTCTGTTATTATAGGGGGAGGAAGGATTGAGGAAGGACAGGCAGGCAGACAAGGGAGGGAATAAGTAGCAAAAACTCGACCCACTTATTAGATAACCATTGCACCTATCATTAAATAACAGTGCATTGCACAAACTTTAGTTGCCTGTATTTCAGAAACTATACATCCGATTTCACAACTAAAGGTATGTTTGGAATCAGCATCCTAGCACCCGTATAGCACTGGATTTAGTTTATATATGAAAGTCCTGGTGGGTGGTTCTCTTTATAGTCTCAAAAAACCTCTTTAAGAGGAACCCTGCATGAATAATTATTTAAAGCTATAATTCAGCCATACAGTCATGTCCTCCCGAAAATCATTATACCTGTCCTGGAAGGAAAAGAGTCACATCGAAACACATGAATGCAAATGCTGAAGATATGTAGTGGGCAGTGTAGAAAGAGGCAATACTGTGAATCCGGGCTATCCTAGAAAAGGAATACCTCATCAGACTAGTCAAAGATAATTAGCATTTTTGAAAGAGGGCAAAATAAATGTTGTAAAATTTAGACTGTGTTGTCCTATTCATGGGCAGGATCAGAGGTGTCTGCATAATATATTGTTAACCAGTTGACCAACAATGTATGGCTCAGAGGATGAAATCTAAGCACCTAACAATCTTAACAGACCCTGGACAAGTCTCCAGTGCAGGCAGCGGGGGAATTTGTCCTGTAACTGGGGCTAATAGGCCAGCCACAGTTACAGGGGAAAATCAGCAAATAAATTAATTGTATTTAAATATAGCTATATTAAATATATTTAAATGTAGAAGTTCCCTCTACAAGTCTTTTATGACTTTATGGTGGAAGCACAATGTTCAAAATTAATTAAAAAAAAAGAAAATACGAGAAAAATAAATAAAATAATTAATGGATATGGAAAGGCGGAGCACAATTTAAAATGCATTTTACTAGTCCATATAGACTTGAAAAATGGGGGAAAAACATGAAAAACAGATTACTTTTTATGGAAAAAATATGCAAATAAAAAAAGATAAAAATTAGGCCCCATGTCTAATATGCGTACAGATAAATACAATCTACTATAATTACAAAAAATCCAGCTTAACTAAAAAAAAATCAATGATTACTAATACTGCACAACATTTTTTTCTGCATACAAAAGTCGTAGCTTCACAGATTCATTCACAAAGTTCAGAGCCAACTATAATTTCGTTACTGAAGTGGAATCAAATCAGTAATTATTATCTACATAGTGTCCCAATTAAATATTATGCTGCACGCTCTGGCGCCGATTCAAAGCTGAATTACTTTGCATTTGCTGATGACTTTGCTGACTGCAGTCATTCTCATAGGCTGTAATTGCACATCTAATTAAACCTGTCTTGCCTCTTCACTTAGGAAAATGCAGAGTAAAAAAAAAACAACAACAAAAATCTCCAAGCTCAGCAATAACTTATTTAAAGGAATACAATGATAGGACTTATTTTACAGATCCCAGCATATTAGTTTAAAGTAGTGATGAGTGAGCACTAAAATGCTTGAGTGTTCGGTACTCGAATCGAGCAGGTCGGGGGCTCAGATGGGTTAAACTCGAGTAACGAGTGTAATGAAACTCAATGGGAAACTCCAGCAACTCTCTCTCTGTCTCTCTCTCTCTCTCTCCTCTCTCTCTTCTCTCTCTTCTCTCTCTCTCCTCTCTCTCTCCTCTCTCTCTCTTCTCTCTCTCTCTCTCCTCTCTCTTCTCTCTCTCTTCTCTCTCTCTCTCCTCTCTCTTCTCTCTCTTCTCTTTCTTCTCTCTCTCTCTCTTCTCTCTCTTCTCTCTCCTCTCTCTCTCCTCTCTCTCTCCTCTCTCTCTCCTCTCTCTCTCCTCTCTCTCTCCTCTCTCTCTTCTCTCTCTCTTCTCTCTCTCGTCCGGTCCTCCTATTAGGGGCTTCCGGAAAAATGAAAGAGAAAGAATATGCTGGGTATGAAATTGAGCACCCATTACTCGATCGAGTATCGAGCAGTGCTAAGCATGCTCGCTAATCATTAGTTTAATAAAGATGATGGTAGCATCATAGTTATATCTTCCCACAAATGGTACTAATGTCAATGAGAGTCTACTGGAATTGGTGTGGATATAACTATGATGAGCAAGCATGCTCGGCACTAATTGATACTCAATCAAATATCACTGTACTCGAGATGCTTAGTACTCGACCGAGTATCAGGGCGCTCGAGACACTCAGTACTCGATCAAGTATCAGGGTGCTTAAGATGATCGGTACTCAACCAACTAAAAGGGTGATTGAGACGCTCGATACTTGATCGAATGTCAGGTTGCTCGAGACACTTGGTAGTCGATCGAGTATCAGGGTGCTCAAGATGCTCAGTACTCAACGAACTAAAAGGGTGGTCGAGACGCTTGGTAGTTGATCGAATGTCAGGGTACTCGAGATGCTCAGTACTCGATCGAATGTCAGGGTGGTCGAGATGCTCAGTACTCAATTGAGTATAAAGGTGCTCAAGATGTTCAGTGCTCGATTGAGTATAAGGGTGCTCGAGATGCTCAGTACTTGATTCAGCATAAGGGGGCTCAAGATACTCAGTACTTGATTGAGTATAAGGGTGCTCGAGCCACTCGGTACTCAATTGAGTATAATGGTGCTGGAGACACTCGGTATTGGATTGAGTATCAGGTGCTCGAGGCACTCAGTACTTGATCAAGTATAAGGGTGCTCAAGCCGCTCGTTAGTCAATTGAGTATAATGGTGCTGGAGACCCTCAGTATTTGGTTGCGTATCAGGGTGCTCGAGACGCTCAGTACTAGATCAAGATGCTCAATTTCCCAGCCAGCATATTCTTTCTCTCTCATTTTTTCAGAAACCCCTAACAGAAGCGAGAGAGAGACATTTCACCCTGTTAGGAGCTTCTGGAAAAATGCTCGTTTCCCATTGATTTCCATAATACTCGTTATTCAAGTCGAGCCTGTCCAAGAATCCAACCTGCTCAAACTGAGCATTTTAGTGCTCACTCATCACTAGTAATAGTTAATCAAGATGATTGTCTACAAAATGAAGGCAATCTCACCTTCAAGGCTGTAGTGGATGGTGAGATATGGAGCCTGAAAGTCAAAGTTCAAAACATTGTTACCCTTTTGCTTGTCTGTGTATATGAAGTATTCCTATTTTCAATAATGAACATCTAATGGTTTCTACTTCTTTTTAATTTTGCTTCCAAACCACTGTAAAATCATTAAAACTTGAATCCAGTACATTCCCTTTATATTAATGGCTTCATTCCAGCTCATATTTCAGCACAAAACAGATGATTGTGGCTAGAAAATAAAGAAATTATGGCCATCACATATTGTTTCCTTTTAAACACAAACTGGTTTAAGAAAAAAAAAATGAAAAACATCGTGCCCGAGCGGTTTACAATATAATTTCCGTGATTAAACCATGAAACAAATGACAGCCGTCTGCCTTGTCCAAACCTCTTTTCCATAACAATGTCTGACTTCTGTTCTCCTACCATGTGATGGTACAGTTCCATTTCTTATCTTAAATGGATTGTTTGGTTACATATGGATATAATAGAGGTGGTGGGTTTAAATTGGTCTTCCATCTATCTGGAATGACAGAGTGGAAAGCTACTGAGGTCCTCTGAGTCCACCCGAGAACATTTATCGATAGACGTGGTCCCTGGAAGCAAGTTATTAGCTTCATAGTCACCAATGAATGGAGTCATCGTCTGCTGACCAGTACGGTCAGTATTTTCATCTAAAGGCAATTGGAGTCAAACATGGGTACAGTTTAATGCTTCATTTCTTTTTAGAAAAAATTAGGACTTGCTTCCTTTGTACCCTCAAGGAATAACGTCTGAACACAGAGTTTCCGGCAGCAAGATTTTCCACAATCAGCCAGTCATCCGCTTATACCATCGACATTCATCAAACTTTCAAAAACTTTTAATTTTGAACTTTGAAATTGGGCCAAAATATTTCGAACAGGTTTAGATATAATGCGGGTAACATCATTTATCTGAATGTAATCAGTATTCATACACAGTATCAAGGAAAAGGAATAAACAACAGGAAAAAAACTAATCCCGTAGTGTGAGATTTTGCCATTTTTTATAGCAACGCCCCACATCCAAGCATTAGAGAAGTAAAATCTCTTAACCGATGGAGGACATACACTGCTATAAAAAACATACAGGACAAAAAAGAAGACCACATACAGATATGTTGATGTGCAAAAAAAAAAAAGTTGCGAATCTATGTGTGACTAAGCAAAAACTAAAATAAATTGCTGCATCTTGAGAGCTAAAATTAGGTGATGATGACCTCAATCACACAGTTCTAAAATCTTGATTCCTAATGTCTCAGTTGGTAAAATGGGGAAATTTACAGTGGTAATTCTTCTTGTACATTTAGAAATAAATATATATAGTAGATAAAGGTCCCCTGTGAACTTCACTTGCTCTGCAGGATTTTATTACTCCTGGATCACACATAAGATGGTTCATCTCTTCTTATGCTTTGATACTTCAGTTCATGCTCTCGTCCTCTACTGGTGTCTTGGACAGTCCCATCCTGTACAACTCTTCCAGGCCCTCACCCACTAGCCACACTTGCCTCTCCTTAGTAGTACCCTTCTGGACGGACTAATATCTATACTTGTCTCTTGCTTGGTCTTTGCTTGCCATGTGCCCCAGCCTTCTCCTTTGCTTGTCTAAATTTCAGTTTAGGTAGCTTCTCTGACTAAATCTCCCTGGGAACCCTTCTTAGGCAACTCTTATTCTGCTCTCTGATTCTGTGGATTATTTTCAGTAGAAGGCTTCTCACAGAGATAGTTTCAGCTCCAAACCAAAAAGAAACAAAAACTTGAAAGAGGCTGACTAAGGCGTCTCTACGCCCTAACAAACCTTTACAAGTTGCGTCATACTGAGACAACTTGCCGGGATATTTTCAACATTTTAGGATGGTCCTGGCAAATTAAGGATTGTTGGCAAGTAGTTTGTGAAATTACAGGTTCAGTTCTTCATGACTGTTAAGTCCCTCTAGTCTCTTATGCAACTTTTCGATCTGGAGCATGTTGAGAAAACTTTTTATGAGTATTTCCCAAAATTTAGGATAGTCCTGACAAATTAGGGACTGTTGGCAACTAGTTTGTGAAATTGCGACTTAATTCTTTTGGACTGGTGGTGACAACTATTGGTTGTGCCTTCCTTTAAAAGACCTCTACTGAGCAAACTACAAAAACTGCACAACATATGAACCTATCCTCATGTATAACTCACGTTGTACATTACGTATGCCCCAATTATCTTGAGTTACGAGACAGGATGCTTTACTTTTTATCTATCCAGCTGTTCACTTTTATATTATGACCGTTCACTTTCATCCCTTCCAAAGATGGTTCCAAAAATGGTGGCCTTGAAAATTCTAAGAGGAAAGAAACTAATTATAGAAAGGATTTTCCATGAAACGTAAAAGGAAGGTTTCTCCCTATAAAGGAGGTAGCTGTTTTATTACAGCAGAATCTTTCTTTGACTTCTTGTGGGGATATAGTTTGCCTATTTCTTTTATATCCATCCACATATTGCTCACAGATTGCCAATGTGTATTGGACTCTTGATGTATATTGCAGAAATGCTTTTATAGAAAACGCTGTAAATAAATTAATGTTGTAAAATCTGAAAATGACCACATAAAAGTCATTCGACATGTTCAACATGTGTTGTGGGAAAAAGCTTCCATACAAATAATTTTGTATTTTTGGACACTTGTTTATATGAAATTCTACGGTGATATTCATACTGTAAGTCAGGGAATATCCCCCATATGTACAGCATTTCTTCTTCTCATAGTGAGAAGAAACAGGGACCAAATCAATAGAAAGGTCACAAGGGGATGACTCAGATCCCCCAGGTTTCCCCAGATGTTTGAAAAGATAAAAAGAAACCTGCAAAAATATAAAACTGTTGATCAGATTTGTTTTAAACATTAGCAAAAGTAATAGTTTAACTGATTTTTACTCACAAGAAGGCAAAGAGTTTGATGATTTGAATTTCTCTTTAAGAGGTAGCAACCTTGAGTTGAGGTGTAAAGTTAGTTTACAGCAAAGAGTTACCACTTACGACACTTTGCTCATATTTGCAACAATCTGCTGGCAAGAACGTCAGCAGCACTTCCTTCTCAAAGACACAATCTCTTTTCTTCCTGCACAATAAATCGTAGCACACATTCATATTGCTGGTTCCCAGATACTTCTTTCTTGTGGCACCATGCAGTACTTCATTACAAGAAATTTGCGGCCAACAGTATTATTGTCCCTCACACACAAGTATTGAGATCTGGTTATCTTTGTTGTGGAATTTCTATGCAGACATGGGCTTCAAAAACATTTTGCTCAGCAAACCTTACATTAAGGAATAAGTCTCTATGCTCTCTTCTGTTGTATTTAATGTTTTCTCTTATGGTAGCCACCTTTGCCCTGTCATCATATGCACTCATCAATCACAGGAAGCTGCATCTATGCTCCCTTCTGTGATGGCAATCCTCACCCGTTTTTTATAATGGTGGCTCTCTTATCTAAGCTGGCATTTCTCTTCCTCCTAGGGCAGACTATTTCAACTGCATTGCACAATGGAGCCTCTTACATATGCTCATCTTTAACCCTAACTAGTTCCATGGGGTGGGACACCAATTAGCCAGAGTTTTTCAGGCCATTATTTGCTATCTTTTATGTAGATGTCTTGTTTTTGCTTCCTTATTATGACACACTCTCTCTAATTATGGGGTAACTTCTTGTTCACAATGGTACAGCATCTCACACAGCAGCACAGTGTGTTAACTCTTTATGTTCTGCATTCATTACTACAGACATCACTTCTGCTGCTCAGTGGCACACTGTTAGACCCAGGACATTTAATCTAAAAATGTATTGTTGCACACTACACCAATCCCTCTCACTTCTGCTCTGGTCAATACATGGCACTTCACTGCTTCAGTTGTACTGGTATCACAGCATACATATACCCACATGGCATAGAATGAAGCATTACATTACATGTAGCAAGATATCATAACAACAACACGGCATTAGCACATTACTGAACAATTCACCAGACCGAGTAACGGTCTGCAATGTTTGCAAAGGGGAGACAAACCCATTTTCTACCTTTTTTTAAGTCACTGCTGCAGCTAGTTATTGGTTCATTATATATTTTCTGCCACTTCTTGTGTGTAGAGAAAAAAACAGGATATTAAAGGGGGCTTTACACGCAACAATATCACTAACGATATGTCGTCAGGGTCACAAAATGCGTGACGCACATCCGGCGTTGTTAGCAACGTCGTTGCGTGTGACACCTATGAGCGAGTGTTAACGATGAATATTACTCACCTAATCGTTGATCGTTGACACGTCGTTCATTTCCCAAATATCGTTGCTGGTGCAGGACGCAGGTTGTTCATTGTTCCTGAGGCAACTCACATCGTACCTGTGACACCCCAGGAACGACGAACAACGTACCTGCGTCCTGCCGGCAACGAGGTGGGCGTGTTGTTAATGCGGCTGGTCTCCGCCCCTCCGCTTCCATTGGTGGGCCGCTGTGTGAAGTCGCTTTGACAGCACACGAACATCCCCCTTAAAAAAGAGGTTGTTCGCCGCCCACAGCGACGTCACTAAGAAGTTAAGTATGTGTGACGGGTATTAGCGATTTTGTCCGCCACGGGCAGCTATTTGCCCGTGACGCACAAACGACGGGG
This sequence comes from Anomaloglossus baeobatrachus, assembly GCF_048569485.1. NCBI lineage: Eukaryota > Metazoa > Chordata > Amphibia > Anura > Aromobatidae > Anomaloglossus > Anomaloglossus baeobatrachus. The sequence continues at coordinate 50,419,124 of NC_134354.1, read as the reverse complement.
GCGGGTGCTTTCACGAGCGACATCGCTAGCGATGTCGCTGCGTGTAAAGCAGCCTTAAGACCTGTGGTAAACCAAGGACCATGAAACAGGATGGGTGTAAGCTTGGAGAGATAAGGGATTTGAAGGTTTGGATTAGGAAATTGTAACTTCAGCCCCCTTTAACACTAGAACTACTGAGGTAGTCATTTTGACTACTTTGCACCATGTATTTCTATATAGGTGTCACGAGTCCAGTAGTTCTAGTGTTAAAGATATGCTGAGAAATAAAATTATTGACTTAAAGGGAAACTGTCATATAAAAAAAACATTATTACACTGCAGATATGGGGCTAATCTGCAGATTAATAGTGTTAACAGCATTTTGACATAGTGAGGCCAACATTCTGAGAGCCCCACTGCCGGGAGCAAAGTGCCTTTATTCATCCCAGCAGCCTTGGCTTGCAGTCATATGGATGCAACCGGCACGGTTTCAGTTACCGCTCAGTACATAATGAGCGATGGCTGTAACCTTACCTTCGGTACTAACAATCAACATTGTATCAGTACAGAGGTCACTGTCAGTCAGTACTGGGGGTGTTCATTTTCTCCCGGCAGCGGGTCTCTCAGTGCAGTTTTTGCAAGGTGTCAGACTCAGAACGCTATTAACTTGCAGCTTAATTTCATATTTGAATGTTGATAGGGTTCTTTTATATGACACTTTCCTTTTAAGCCCCATTCAAATGTCCATGAAGCATGTACAGACCATGATGCATGGAGTGGTCGCTGGTCTCCTGATTTGAACTTGACAGTCTCATAAGCATATATGATGCTGTTGAGTTTTGTTTTGGAGATCCATGGCTAAAGGTAAGCTCTTCTGCCTTCTAAGTTGGACACATCAAGGCAGTCTCTTGGGTGACAAGTAGAGGTCTTAGGTTCCAGACCTTCGCTAATTTGCAGAGAATTTAAAAGTCTATAAAATATAAATAATGTTCCAAAGTTAAGAATGGGTGAACCTATCTGTAACCATTCAAAAGAAATATGCCCAAAGACATCTAACAACCATGTGTCACAAGGTGGTTTTTGCCGACATCACCGACTGTTAAGGCGGAGTCAGAATCTGAGGAAACTTCAGATTCTTGCACAATGCCTGCTAACTTCTCGGATGTTTATAATCAGTGCAGGGAGACTAAGGTGTCAACCCACAGACTTGTAGTTCACAGGTAGGCTAGCAAGAGTTAATCTCTGCTGGGCTGCTTGTTAATCTCCTTTGGTCACATGCTGTGGGAGAGCCAGTCACATTTGCTATCCTCCTATATATGCTGGCTAAACATTTCCATTAGTGCCAGCTATGGTTTATCAATACTGGTCTGGAGAGTTGGTTTGATCCAGAATTACTGGTGGTAGTTGTAAAATTATTACTGTGAGCAGTTGTGGTGTTAACCCTTGTTGTCCTTTTGTTACTGCCTTACTGCTCTTGCTTTCCTCCTTAGTTTCTTACCATTAGTTAATGTGAGTTTACAGTGTGTCTAAGTTTTGTTTTTTCCCTGTCTGTCTAAATCTGTATTGTCATTACACTCCTTCCCTGTAGGGGTAACAGATTAGCTCAGGTCAGGAGAATAGCCAGGCATGGCACTCAGGCATCTCCACTGTTTGGAGTAACTCTGAGGTTAGGGATGGCCTAGGGTCCCCTAGGTGCCCCCTGTCCCTCACTATCCTGCAATCACATTGTGAAACCTTAATCTAACCCTGATCAACACATTCCACACAAGGACCCTTTCAATAACCCACACGAGAGGACAACACCAATGCCTACTCTGTAAGTAATGTGATTTATGGGGTCTCTAAATATGCTTTTAAAAATGGAGGCTGTACCTTAATTAAGGGCTAAAATTATTTTTGTTTCCCTTCTATCATTTACTGCTCTGTTCATTAGGGTTTTGACTAAGACTTATTCTGTGATTAATACTCTTAGATGCCTCTGTAACTGACATTTCTACTATATATCACTTTAAGAGTTTTGAAATCTCTCATTTCCATTGCAACAATGCTGGCTATATTGAGGGTATTATTCTCCGGGGATGGCACATGTTTAATAAGGATGATATTTTATCCAAACTTCAATTCAACAATTGTAATAAAAACATAACATATTGGAAAACCTCCAAACAAGTCATGGAGGGAGAAGATTATTTGGCTGACCTGGTTAGCTGACAATATTATTCACAGAAGCGTAGGACCACCGGGAAAGTTATGGGCCATTCGTCTGGTATCAGTACAGGTGAAATGTCCACTATCATTTCATAGTTTACGGTCAATGGAGCAGATGTTCCTCTATCATTATTTTTGAGATTTATAACTAATTGTTGCTTTTTGTAGAATCCATTATAGTAAATTGTAGGTCAATATTCAGAAATTCTGTAGTCACTGCAGGGAGATTCTAGGATTTAGGCCTCGCTCTCAATTGCATATAAAATGGACGAGTGCAATGCAATAAAAAAATTGCATTGCTCTCGCACCAATGTTATTCAATGAGGCAGTGTTCATCTGCAAGTTTTTTCTCAGGTGCAATTGAACAGAGGAAAGAAATCACAGATTTTGCATAGGGCCACATATATCACATCAGACTTGCTAATGCAAGTCTATGGATGAAAGAAAAAAAATGGACTTTACACAGACCCTTTATTGCCTTTTACTCGTAGGTGGAGTTTATACTACAACTATTTAGGCTTGTTTAACTAAAATGAATGGAAAAAATGACGTGGGTTCCCCCCTATTTTATGAAATCAGGAAAGGCAAACTGGGAAGGTCCATGGTTATTGAGCCCTTCCCAGCCTAAAAATACCAGCCCGAAGCCGTCCAAGAAGTTGGGCATCACATTAGTTGTGCCAATTTTGGTACTTCACCTCAGCTCTGCCTGATTGCCTGAGTGCGTTGGCAATTTGGGATAATGGTATTTGGGGTTAATGTCAGCTGTGAATTGTCCAAAAACACTGTTGAAATGAAGCCCTGGTATTAGTAATGGGGAGGTGTCTATTAGACACCACCATTGCTAACCTAGTAAGTAAATAGGAACAAAACACAAACAAATACTTTATTTTAAAAACACTTCTTGACTCTTTCCCTGGTTCAGCAATGTATTTGTTGAAAAAAAAAAAAAAAAACTCAGGAATGTCCAATGTCCAACATAGTCCAGAGAATCCGACTTAATCCACAAATAGAAACCTGAAAAAAAAAGGTAGAAGCAAAAACGAATCAGTCGTTCGTTCACCAATTTATTAGAAAGCAAAGTTCCTATGCAGGTTCGATGTAGTTCAGTGCTTCCCACAATGTTCCTTCATCGATGAAAAGCTATGCAGCCTCAAGCATCTAACTAAAATTCACAGTTTAAATGGTTTTTGGTGTTTAGAAAACAGATTTTAATACATCCTTTTAAGGGATGCTGAGATAATAGAGGGGACATGCTTAAAAAGAGCATCTCTCACTGCAGAGAAGCTGTCCTGTCATGCATTACACACAGCATCGGGCTGACTCACCGAGACACCAGACTGGCCACCGGCCTATTGGCTGGCAGCCGACGTCAGCGTGCATCACATGGCAGTGACGTCATTGCTATGCGCCAAGTGCTGACGTCACCTGCTGGCCTTTGATATGTAGGGGACCATTTTAACAACCACACAAGATTTGAACCAGCAAGAGAACACCATTCAGGATTGGGAGCAAGGTGAGTATGTGTTGTTTTTATTTTCTATGTATTTTTTCTGCATGTCCTGGTATTTTGGAGGCTATGTGAGTGTGCATACTGTCTATGGGGGCTATGTGGAGGCTTTTGCTGTTTATAGGGAGCTATGTGAGAGCTCATAATGTATATAGTGGGCTATATAAGAACTCATAATGTATATAGTGGGCTATGTGAGAACTCATAATGTATAATGTGACGACATGGACACCCAATGCCTCTCATGGGTTAAAGTTTCTTAACATTCAGCCAGACGTATTGTTCTTTTGTGTGCTAATTCATGTTTGCTTAGCTATTGTTTCTCCAGACTCTTCCAGTAATCATTGTATTGTAGTTGTGTATTGCTAATGTAATTACCTTAGTAGTCATTATCTAGTCTGTGCATTCCAGACTACATGTATACCCTCAGTCTTTCTGTGGACATCATTTGGATGAACATTGTCCATGCAGCTTGAGATTCATCCAATGGGAGAGGCGATCTTGTCCAACCAATCGATGAGGACGCAGTGTGCCCAGAGGGAGGGCTGTGGCTATAAGAGAGGACTTCTTTAAGCCACCAGGGTTGTTGAAGGTTGATGGATGCTGATGGATCCAGTCTAAGCTCTTAGGAGCTGACTAGAGGATCAGGATACCTTATGGTTTCAATCTAGGGACTCTGGTTCTGGTTGGAGACCATATCCACAGTCTAGGGATTTTGACTCCGGCTGCCAGGATTATATCATCATACCAGGACTACCTAAGGAGGACACTCAAGTTGGGACAGTTCAGTCACCTGCTACAGACTTTCCAGACCTCACACAGCTTCCTAAATCTGGCATTATTCCTTTCTCGGTGGGTGCCCGCCAAAAGCGGGGTGATGCTGGATTGGAGTAAATATCTCTGGGACCTCTGAGGCATGGACATTCTAAATCCCTGGTGAGCCAGCGGAAGGGTGAGACTCTGTTGCCTGTTACATTTGTGTTTTGCTGGTTATGTGTTATGTGCCGTTAATTGATTGGGGATCCCATAAAGTCTAATTATTGTGATTCCCTCACCCTGTGTTGTCTGAGTAGTGTTACACCCACGGTTAAGGAGGCCGGCGTTCAGTTGGGATGAGCCCTGAGCCACGCTGTCTTTCTAAAGGCGGCGGGTTTTAGCGGAAGAGAGCACCCACTGAGCCCCGTGTCTCCACATATATAGTGGGCTATGTGAGGCTCACTGTATATAGTGGGGCTGTGTATTGGCTTATACTATATAAGCGGGCTATGTGATAGCTCACACAGAGTGACTGATGAGCTTTTATTATAAACCGGAAAAGCCCTTTAACATTACTTACTACAGGATAGGGGACATTATTAAATAAAGGGGCCCAGGAAGAGAGACATACATTATTAGTTTATGGTGGCATTTGGGACACATAATTACTGTAGGGACCAATTAGGAGACATTATTACCGCTCTGATATATTTTAGGGCTCGGTCACAATGGTATATGTTCTCTCATGTGAGAGAATCGGATTTAATATGCTAATAACACCAGGCTTAGACTCGGCTGTGAGCGTAAGCCGAGTGTCATCTGCTGCGAGCGTGAATGGAGTGTCATCTGCTTCGAGTGTGAGCCGAGTGTCATCTGCTGCAAACGTGAGCCAAGTGTCATTTGCTGCAAATGTAAGCCGAGTGTCATCTGCTTCGAGTGTGAACGGAGTGTCATCTGCTGCGAGCATAAGCCGAGTGTCATCTGCTGCGAGCGTGAGCTGAGTGTCATCTGCTGCGAGCGTGAGCTGAGTGTCATCTGCTGCAAGCATGAGCCGACTGTCATCTGCTGCGAGCGTGAGCCGAGTGTCATCTGCTGCGAGCGTGAGCTGAGTGTAATCTGCTGCAAGAATGAGCCGACTGTCCTCTGCTGCGAGCGTGAACTGTGTGTTATCTGCCGCGAGCGTGAGCTGAGTGTCATCTGCTGCGAGCGTGAGCCAAGTGTCATTTGCTGCGAATGTAAGCCGAGTGTCATCTGCTGCGAGTGTGAACAGAGTGTCATCTGCTGCGAGCATAAGCCGAGTGTCATCCTCTGCAAGCGTGAGCCAAGTGTCATCTGCTGCGAGCATGAGCTGAGTGTCATCTGCTGCAAGCATGAGCCGACTGTCATCTGCTGCGAGCGTGAACTGTGTGTTATCTGCCGCGAGCGTGAGCTGAGTGTCATCTGCTGCGAGCGTGAGCCAAGTGTCATTTGCTGCGAATGTAAGCCGAGTGTCATCTGCTGCGAGTGTGAACAGAGTGTCATCTGCTGCGAGCATAAGCCGAGTGTCATCCTCTGCAAGCATGAGCCAAGTGTCATCTGCTGCGAGCGTGAGCTGAGTGTCATCTGCTGCAAGCATGAGCCGACTGTCATCTGCTGCGAGCGTAAACTGTGTGTTATCTGCCACGAGCGTGAGCCGAGTGTCATCTGCTGCGAGCGTGAGCCGAGTGTCATCTGCTGCAAGGGTGAGCCGAGTGTCATCTTCTGCAAGCATGAGCCAAGTGTCATCTGCTGCAAGCATGAGCCAAGTGTTATCTGTTGCAAGTGTGAGCCGAGTGTCATCTGCTGCAAGTGTGAGCCAAGTGTCATCTGCTGCAAGCATGAGCCAAATGTGATCTGCTGTGAGGGTGAGCCGAGTGTCATCTGCTGCGAGCGTGAGCCAAGTGTCATCTGCTGCGAACGTCAGCCGTGTGTCACTTGCTGCAAGCGTGAGCCAAGTGTTATCTACTGTGAGCGTGAGTCGAGTGTTATCTGCTGTGAGCGTGAGCCGAGTGTCATCTGCTGCGAGCATGAGCCGAATGTCATCTGCTCCAAGAGTGAGCCGAGTGTCATCTACTGTGAGCGTGAGCTGAGTGTCATATGCTGCGAGCGTGAGCCGAGTATCATATGCTGCGAGTGTGAGCCGAGTGTCATCTGCTGTGTGAATGGAGTGTCATCTGCTGCAAGCGTGAGCCGAGCGACATATGCTGCAAGTGTAAGCCGAGTGTCATCTGCTGCTGTAGCACACACCGGGCAAGGGGTTTACTCGTCGCTGGGCTTGGTGATGTCCGGTTTGGGGGATGTCACGGGTGGCCCTGGCCCGGTTTCATGGCCCGGAGGTGTACAATAAAGAGAAGGGGGGGGTGATGATGGTGGAGATGATTTTTCTCATGACGCCACCTGCAGTACGTAGCCAGGGAATAGCCGCCGCTGCTGTCGCTGTGATCCGGGGTAGATGGTTGTAACAGCTAAGATTTTTCTGCACCCTGCAGGTGGTTCAGGCCCCGGGTAGGATAATGAGGGGAGTAGTTCGGTATTTCTAAAATCTCATTGCTTCTGCTGGCACTGTAAAAAGTAACTTTTAATCTATATAAAAAAAAAATGCAACATATGAACAAAGCTTTACTGGGTGGCAAAATGTCAATTCTTTTTCTTTATCTGGCTTAGTGTAGTGTGAAGTTGGACAAAAAGTGTGGAATGTGCTCTAGAAGTCATCAGCTATAGATGTCTTTGTGTTATTTTCTGCAGAAAGGAGTCCTGGTTTGAAGAAGTGATAGCGGTCTGCACCGGATGAAAAAGAAAAGCAAAGATAAATGATTTCACCTAGAGACTTCAATGATAAGACAGTTTATTACATGTACACACACACTATATACTATATACAGAGCTCCTGTATATAATATCACCAGTTATCTCTTTATTACCTGTACACTATATACTATACACAGAGCTCCAGTGTATAATGTTACTGGTGATCTCTTTATTACCTGTACGCTATTGACTGTTTATAGAGCTCCTGTGTATAAAGGGTGTAATATTAGTATTGTTGTTATTATTATCATTATTATTATTATTATTATTATTATTATTATTATTAAGGTTCCTATTCATGATCAGTATTGTATTATTCGGTCATCATGCGGTGGTAACATGTGGTCTGGTCATGGTGTGGTGGTATTTGTCTCTTGTATGTGGTATTTTTCGGCCACTATGGAATGTTAATATATGGTCTGGTTATGGTTTGATAGTATTTATCTCTTCTTTTTGTCACTATTTGGTCACTGTGGTAGTAATATGTGGTCTGGTCATGGTGTGATGTTATTTGTCCCCTGTATTTGGTATAATTGGTCTTAGTGCAGTGGATTATGTTGTGTATAGAGGTAATTGTTCCCTCTGATATTAATTAGGAGAAGAGAAGACTATTTCAATTGGAGGTTAAATACTTGGAAGCTTAACCCCTCCCTGTCCTTTGACATTCTGCTACATAGTAGCAAAGATGAATTTACAGAGGTTGTCTAGTAAAAACAAGTAATCACCTCTCCACACAATAAGTGATAAGTTTATTAGTGGTGGTCCAACTTCTGGGACCCTTACCTATCGGTAGAATGGAGAACATTTAACCCCATTAGACTGGAACTCATGTACAGCTTGACCTCTGATCCATTGATTCCTTTAGTGGCTGCGAGCGCTGCACTTGGCTTTTTCTGGCAGCCCCAATGAGGATGAATGAAGCCGCGGTCACACATCCAACCTACCACAGCATTTTAAATTGGGATTGAAAGTGCCCTACCAGGGACAAAATTTCCAGAATCTTCCGATTGGTGCGTTTTCTAACGGTCAGATTCCATCAGTTAATAAGTAATCACGATCCAGTGGATCCCATGGATCGGTGACAATAACTTGTTTTCACTAAAGAACCCCTTTAATACAAACTACCGTAATAGTGCATCTCAGGTATTGTGTGCACAATAGATGTGCAGGACCATTTTACTGTTGAAACTCCACGATAACGGGGATAATGGCAAATAGGTATTTGCATATGCCCATAGAGTGGACCTATAGAGTCAATTTCTCCTGTGGCCCCAGACACCCCAGTCTGACCCTGACTACTCGGACAACCTATTGATTTTTTAAGCCATTGAGTAATGCTTAATTTGGTGATGCTACAACAGAGAAACTCAACTTTGCAGCTTTGGATACAAATGAAGAGGGAAAATAAGGAAAAGCAATGAATTTTCTCCACATTTCCAGTGGGTTCAGCATGAAAGGTAGACATATACTTTACGTCACGTTGGAAGAATTTTATTAAGATGATTCATTAAATCACAACAGTTCTCAATAGTCGAGATTTATAGTTTGTCTGAGACCCTCCGGCAATTATTTAATCCTTCGCTCTGATAAAACGCATTGTTTTCCAGTTCTCTAACTGGACTTTTGCCCGAGAGTCTAGACTCTAGAACATCAGCGACCAGTTAATGTGAGGTTAAATGGGCTGAGAAAGAAATGTTTCTCATAACATTAGCCTGGAACGTGGCCAGGAATATAATAACATTAATAAGTCGGGATAAAACAAATAAGAAGAGGCATCCTAAGGTCTCGTACTTAAGTAATATCCGTGTATTTTTACATCACCTTCAATAATATTATCATTTTATGATGGCTGCCAGTAAAGGGATTAACAGGGAACGGCCATAAAGTTTGTTTGGGAAATTTCTTTTCTGGGGTAATATAGGAAAATACACACCGAATGGCGAAATCCAGAGATAGAGCCACTTATCTTGGTATACAGTATTATTGCATATATTTTAGCCTCAATCTATGTCTTTACACAGATACTAATGTGAGACAATGGAATCCTATGGCGAACAACACCAAGGGTCGCTGTTTAATTATAGGAAACGGAAACCTATTGCTTCCTTTTCATTTATGGAACCGTTTTTTAACTCTGCCTGCTAACTTCTCTGATGTCTGTAATCAGCGCAGGGTGACTTAGGTGTCAACTCTCAGACCTGTGCTTCATAGACAGGCTAGCAAAAGTTAATCTCTGCTGGTCTGCTTGTAAGGGGTACTTTGCACGCTGCGACATCGCTAGCATCGGCTAACGATGCCAAGCGCGATAGTCCCCGCCCCCGTCGCACATGCGATATCTTGTGATAGCTGCCGTAGCGAACATTATCGCTACGGCAGCTTCACACGCACTTACCTGCCCTGCGACGTCGCTCTGGCCGGTGACCCGCCTCCTTCCTAAGGGGGCGGGTTGTGCGGCGTCACATGGCAGGCAGCTAATAGAAGCGGAGGGGCGGAGATGAGCGGGACGTAACATCCCGCCCACCTCCTTCCTTCCGCATAGCCGGTGGAGGCAGGTAAGGAGATGTTCCTCGCTTCTGCGGCTTCACACACAGCGATGTCTGCTGTCGCAGGAACGAGGAACAACATCGTATCTCCTATTGGTGCGACATTATGAAAATGACCGACTCTACACAGATCACCGATTTTCGATGCTTTTGCAATCGTTTATCGGCGCATCTAGGCTTTACACGTTGCGACGTCGTTACCAGCGCCAGATGTGCGTCACTTTCGATTTGACCCCGACAATATCGCAGTAGGGATGTCACAACGTGCAAAGTACCCCTTAGTCTCCTTGGTCACATGCTATGGGAGAGCCAGTCATATTCGCTGTCCTCCTATATATGCAGGCTGCACTGTTTTTATAATGCCAGCTAAAGCTTGACTATACCTGGACTGGAGAGGTGGATTTATCCAGGCTTACTGGTGGTTGTGATATTATTGTGTGCGTTTATGGTGTTAATCCTTGTTGTCCTTTTGGTACTGAATTACTTCTCTTGTTTTTCCGTTTAGTTTCTTATTGTTTATTTCTGTGAGTTTGCAGTATGACTGAGTTTCTGTGATCCCTGTTTGTCTCATTTGTGTTTCCATCACACTGCTGCTCTTTCCTTCCCTGGGGAGGGGGGACAGGTCAGCTTTACTCAGGAGTACAGTAAGGCACAGGACTCTGGTGTCTCCACCATCAGGAGTAATCCAGAGGACAGGGAAAGTCTAAAGTCGGCTAGAATGAAGGACAGCATGTCCCTCACTATCCTTCATTCACATCATGACAAATATGTAGTCAAACAGCCTTTTTACACACAATTCTGTTCATGTCCTGAGAGAGGGAATGTTGTCGTGGGTAAAATGGAGATTGTAGCTGAATATTGGAGAACCATTTCATGAATTCTTAGCTATTGAATTGAGCTGACAGCCAGCCCCCTTCATACACAGTTGTGGTCAAAGAAATTTTCATTTCAATTGCTAAGTCAGCCTCCTTCTCTGTCCCAGGGAATAAATAGTGAAGAAAGTTAACTTAAAGGGGTTGTCCACAACTCAGTGGGAGTGTTTGCCTCCCATTAAAATAATTTTACTCACCTCCAACTGTGGCAGTGTGGACCACCTAAGTGCAGAATACAACTGTGAAACGCAGTATGAAGTTGCAGAAAACATGGCTTTGCTTTATATACAGACAGGATACACAATGACGGTAAAAGCAGTCAGGGGAATATTACTCTAAATAATAACATATTACAAGCTTCGGCAACAAGCTGGGGCAGGTAAACCGTGCATATCCCCAACAATCACAAGCACTACAATTGCTATGCTACAATACAACCTAACTGGCTTCCGTTAACAGGGTCTCATGGATGCCATGCTCTGGCTGATGAGTCCTGCGCTACGCCCTACAAAGTGCGCCCATAGTATAGACTCCCAGAACTGCTGAAAAAGAATCAGTCTTAGGCCTAAGCCACATGGCGAGAAAATCGGTGCGAGTGGAGTGCGATAAAACATTGCATTCTACTCGGACCAATTCTAGCCTGTGTGTCAGCGCACTTGAGCGATTATTTTCTCAGCCCTAATCGGACCGAGAAAGCAATCGCAGCATGCTGCGATTGTAAGCTGAGACTCTTTCTCTCGCACCCATTCAAGTGAATGGGGCGAGAAAAAAAATCGCACTGCACTCGCGGTACACCGGTTTACCACGAGTGCAGTGCGAGAATGGCAATAGCCAACTATGCAGGAGAGAGGGAGAGAAATCCCTCCCTCCCCTCCTGAGTGCTGGCCCGCCCCCCGCAGCTGAGGTCTGCTCGCACGAACGGACCTCAGTTGCAAGGACACACGCTTGACACTCGGCTCTGCTGTACTGCCAGCACGAGCCGAGTCTCATGCAAGGGGATCGCAGTAGTCCCCGTGTGGCCCCAGCCTAACTCCTAGACTTTCGGTCCCGGACATGGTGTTGGAGCACACTTCTTCAAGTGAGACAAGGAATATCTCCTCCTTGCGGACCTGGTTTTCCTTCGAACTCCTAGGTTGAGCTTCGCTGGCCTTGGGCATACGTTCTACTCGGTTCATTATTCACACACTGCAACTGCACTCAGGGGTCACTCACGGTCCGACTGCGGTAAGGATCTTGCACGAGTCTTGTAATTCTTCCGATAGCATAGTCCTCCAAGCCTTCGACCGGATGGCTCTGCTTCTGTCTACGTCCTGCGACCCACACACACACTTGTCCCTGCTTACGACACACCCTACTTCTCTTTCCTCTTCCTGCATGTTTCAGTCAAACTAAACCAAGAGTTCAGCTATATAGGAGGCAAACAAGAAGCGCTGGCTCAGGAAACTGAAAAAGGGGTACTGACTCTTAAAGAAAAAGTATAACTTACTTGTAGGGATAACCCCATACAGTGGCACTTTCTCTGTCCAGGACTGACCTGAGGTTGCTACGCCACATGAACTCTGCCCAAATTGGTGCCAGCTTTACTCTCCCCCTTCAGACAAATAAGCAATGAAGTAGAAGTGAGAGCTGACGCTACCGGTCACTTCCTCTTAATTACCATACTTATTCATCTCAAGGAGAGAGAAGCCAGTGCAAACTCACCTGACCTAAACCCCATAGAGAATCTATGGGGTATTGTCAAGAGGAAGATGAGCGACACCAGACGCAACAATGCAGATGAGCTGATGGTCTTATATAATATTCTAATTTTCTGAGATAATGACTTTCGGGTTTTCATTGGCTGTAAGCCATAATTATCAACATTAACAGAAATAAACACTTGAAATAGATCCCTCTGTGTATAATTACTCTATATAATATATAGAAATAGATCCCTCTGTGTGTAATGACTATATAATATATAGGAATAGATCCCTCTGTGTGTAATGACTCTATATAATATATAGGAATAGATCCCTCTGTGTGTAATGACTCTATATAATATATAGGAATAGATCCCTCTGTGTCTAATGACTCTATATAATATATAGAAATAGATCCCTCTGTGTGTGATGACTCTATATAATATATATGAATAGATCCCTCTGTGTGTAATGACTCTATATAATATATAGGAATAGATCCCTCTGTGTGTAATGACTCTATATAATATATAGGAATAGATCCCTCTGTGTGTAATGACTCTATATAATATATAGGAATAGATCCCTCTGTGTGTAATGACTCTATTTAATATATAGGAACAGATCCCTCTGTGTCTAATGACTCTATATAATATATATGAATAGATCCCTCTGTGTGTAATGACTCTATATAATATATAGGAATAGATCCCTCTGTGTGTAATGACTCTATATAATATATAGGAATAGATCCCTCTGTGTGTAATGACTCTATATAATATATAGGAATAGATCCCTCTGTGTCTAATGACTCTATTTAATATATAGGAACAGATCCCTCTGTGTCTAATGACTCTATATAATATATAGGAATAGACCCTCTGTGTCTAATGACTCTATATAATATATAGAAATAGATCCCTCTGTGTGTGATGACTCTATATAATATATATGAATAGATCCCTCTGTGTGTAATGACTCTATATAATATATAGGAATAGATCCCTCTGTGTGTAATGACTCTATATAATATATAGGAATAGATCCCTCTGTGTGTAATGACTCTATATAATATATAGGAACAGATCCCTCTGTGTGTAATGACTCTATATAATATATAGGAACAGATCCCTCTGTGTGTAATGACTCTATATAATATACGCACACACTTGTTGGATTCCCTGAAGTTTCGAGCATTTTTGGCCGGTCCTGGGAGATTTGTTTACTCTTCCTGGAGTCCCAGAGGTCTCCCTTTTTTATGGGAACCTTTCAGATGTTCTGAGAAAATCTGTCCTTATTTTTCCATGGCTCTTGGCTTGACTTATTTCCAGATGAGTGTCACAAGATGATAAGCTTAGAAAAAAGACATTTCCATGACTCCTAACACCCAACAAACCTACGTAAATGTTTTTGTTTTCAAAACTGCTCATCTCAGGCTACCTGGTGCCAAGAGGAAAGGTAAAGAAGGACACGTGTGTACGTCTGCTGCTGATTCGAGATTTGATAGACTTGGATGTGGAATATCTAATAGCTTCCCCGCTGCTATACTGTCCCTTTACTTTCATACACCACATTAAAATAATAGCTTTACGCAGCCATAGGACACTAACCCTCAATCTAAATTTCTTTTGAACTTTCCCAGGAACTTTTTGAACAACATTCAAGCTGCATCCTATAAAAAGGTATCAAGCTGACGAGGCCGCGGCTGCAGAGGGAATTTTACTAAATAAGGAAAAAGGGTTTCGTAGAGTTTATAGGTCGGAGATAGCTCATAAAATAAATGGAACCATATTATACAGAGCTGGAATATCTGCAGACAAGATACAAGCCATTCCTCCGGGAAAGTTCTGATACAGGTTGAGTCAATACGACAGTCGGCCCATGTGCTCTGTGTATAGAGCTGCACATTTTCTTTGGCACAAAAAATTACTTTTACCTTCAAAAAGCAGTGACAAAGATGAATATAGAGTCAGTTCCCGGGTTCTCTGGACATGAGCTCTGTGTTTCTTATGTATACAGCTCCCCTTAACATGGGAGGAAATTCTATATGGAATAATGTTTTCCTTTTCTCACTTTCCCGTCATACCTTTCTTTCTGGGACAAACTCATTATTTTTTGTTCAACTTTTGCTCTCTGAACTGAACCGTCTCCTTACGGTCCACGGCCTTGATTTGGCAGCAGTACAAAAGTTCATCATGTCGTATTGATGAGTAAGCAAAAAAATATCATTAGTGAAGATGAGCGCAGCGATATGCGGAGGATCAACTTCAAGGCCAATTTACTGAATTTTGCAGATCTCCGCAATCCAATTTCTGAGGCTCACAAAAATAAAAAATATGCTCAGCCCCATTTCACACCCTTGGTTAAGAACCAGCGAGCAGGCTAATGATGTTAGGCACTCCCAACCAAACTACCCCTTAGGCCTCTGCCACATTCACGTGAAAATCACGCACGTGCCGAGAGACACGTATTTTCCCTGCGTGTTGCGTGCAGGTAAGTACGTGTCTCTGGTACGTGCGGGACACGTGTGTTCTACGTGTGCTATCCGCGATAGCACACGTAGAACCGGTAATTATCATACTCACCTGGTCCTTCCTGATGTCCGCGCTGCTGTCCGTGGTGCTGATCCTCGGGCTCCAGCCCTCCCGTCTCCCCGCTGCTGCTGCTGCCAGGCAGTGAAGTGAATATTCTATGAGATTAGTGAGCGGCGGTCGGCAGCGAGAGGCAGCAGCGGCAGAGACACGAGGGCAGGAGAAGGTGAGTTAATGTTTTTTTTTTTTTCACTGACACGTGTGTTTTCTCCGGCGCGTGTCACATGGGACCGCATCCACACTACACCCGTGTAGTACGGGTGCGGGCCGTGTGACACCCGTGCTGCCGGAGAAAAAACGGACATGTCAGCGCTTTGAAAAACGCACACACGTACAAACGCACACGGACACACGTTCCGTGTGGTTTTACGTGTGTGTGCCTGCTACCATAGGGTAGCATTGCTGTACGTGTCTCCGTGCCGCCGGTACGTGTAAAAAATGACAAACACGTGCCGGCGGCACGGATGTGTGTCACAGGCCTTAAAGAGACTCTGTCTGCACGGAATGACTGTTCAAACCAAGCACAGGTGCTTGGTGCACCATGGTGTGGCTAAACACTTAAGTTCCCATTTTCCATCTATTTCTACCCTTCATTTGCTCTATAAAGACAGAAGCTGTTACCCAAATTGGAGGGGGTGGTGGTGACTTCCTTTAAATGTGAACATTAAGCCACAATTACACTTACAACTCCCAGTGGATATTAAATAGTCACTACATGATTATATTTTTGGGGTACTGAGCGTTATTATGTAGGACAGTATTGGCAGATATTGTCAATGAGTACTGTATGGTAGCAATATTCGTACATATATTCTATTAATGTATTATGAACATTGTGACACTTTTTTATTTTATTTTATCTTTCATTGTATGTTCAAGGATTTTATGGATACTATTACAATGCCTTGCAAAAGTATTCAAACACACCCCCTTTGCTTTTTACCTATTCTATAACATTACAATCTGCATTGAAATATTTTTGTAATTTGATTTGTGTGTGATTCATCAGCACTCAATTGTCTAAGTTGGGAAAAGGAAGAGCAAAAAATTTCGGCAAAAATTATATTTATGAGATTAAATAAATAAAATAGCCATGTGCATATGTATTTACCCCTTTTATTATGAAGCCCCTTACAAATTCTGGTGCAACCAATTACCTTCATAAGTCACATTCTTAATGGAAAAAAAAGAAGTCCTCCTGTGTGTAAACTAAGTGTCCTGGGGTGTGTCAGTATATACACACCTTTTCTAAAAGCTGCAACACCATTAAGCATGAGGCTTCACTAACAAAACAACACCATGGAGTCCAAGAACATCTCCAAACAACACCTTGAAGACCAAGGAAATCTCCCAACAATGCTATGAAGACCAAGGACATATCCAAACAACACAATGAAGACCAAGGAGATTTCCAAACAACACCATGAAGACAAAGGAGATTTCCAAACACCATGAAGACCAAGGAGATTTCCAAACAATATCATGATGACCAAGGAGATTGCCAAACATTACCATGAAGACCAAGGAGATCTCCAAACAAGTCAGAGACAAAGTTGTTGAGAAGTATAAGTCAGGGTTGGGTTCTAAAAAATATCTAAATATCTTATGATCCCTTGGAGCACCATCAAATCCATTATGATCAAATGGAAAGAACATGGGACCACAACAAACCTGCCAAGAGAGAGTCGCCCACCAAAACTCTCAGCCAGGCAAGGAGGGCATTAATCAGAGAGGCAGTACAGAGACCAAAGGTAACCTTGAAGGAGTTGCCAAGTTCCCAAACGGACACTGGAGTATCTGTCCATATGACCCCATGAAGACGTACACTCTATTTAGCTGGCCTGTATGGAAGAGTGGCCAAAAACAACCTTTTCTTACGGCGAAAAATTGGAAGGATCATTTTGATTTTGCCAAAACACATGTTGGAGACTCCCCATATGTATGGAGGAAGGTGCTGTGGTTAGATGAGACCAACATTTAACATTTTAGCCTCGAAGATATACACTATGTCTGAAGCTAAACTAACACAGCTCATCACCTCAAGAACACCATCCCCAAAATCAAACATTGTGGTGGCAGCATCATGCTGGGGGGATGTTTTTCAGCAGCAGGGACAGGGAAAATGGTCCGAGATGAGGGGAAGATAGATGGTGCGAAATATAGGGATATTCTGGAGCAAAAACCTGTTTTAGTCTGTCAGTGATTTAAGACATGGGACGGAGGTTCACCTTCCAACAAGACAATGACTTAAAGCAATGGCTAAAGCAACATTCGAGTGGTTTAAGGGGAAATATGTAAATGTATTAGTTATAGTGGCCTAGTCAAAGCCCAGACCTTAATCCAATTGAAAATCTGTGATCAGCCTTGAAGATTGCTGTTACCAGAGGAAACCATCTAACTTGAAGGAGCTGGAGCAGTTTTGCCTTAAGGAATGTGCACAAATCCCAATGGCAAGGTGTGGAAATCTCATAGAGCCTTATCCAAAGCGACTTGCAGATGTAATTGCCACAAAAGGAGGCTCTACAAAGTTCTAACTTTAGGGGGTGAATAGTTATGCAGTGAAGTTTCAGCTATTTTGTCCTATTTGTTGTTTACTTCACAATAAAAAGAAAACCGAATATTCAAAGTTGTCGGCATGTTCTTTATATAAACTAATGAAAACCCTCCAAAAAAAACAGTGAAATTCCAGGTTGTAAGGTAGTAAAACACAAAAACTACAAAGGGGGGGAATACTTTAGCAAGGCACTGAATTTGGGTGAAATTATGGTCATATTGAAAGGGGAAGTCCTCATGCTTAATTTGCCCATGGGACTTGCTATTACATGCACCACAAGTTAAAGCAACATTTTGATTGACAGGTGCAACAGGGGCTGGAATATGTAGGTGGGG
Source organism: Anomaloglossus baeobatrachus (assembly GCF_048569485.1). Classification (NCBI taxonomy): domain Eukaryota; kingdom Metazoa; phylum Chordata; class Amphibia; order Anura; family Aromobatidae; genus Anomaloglossus; species Anomaloglossus baeobatrachus. The sequence goes on along the minus strand of NC_134354.1, from coordinate 50,401,271 downwards.
TTTTGCTATCTATTCCCGCTCCTATCTTCCTGCCTGGCCTTAGTAGATGTAGACTGTATGGGCTGCAATTCTAACCCGCCCCTATCATGTAACAGAAATGACTCATACCTGGAAGGAACCCATATAGTCGAACATCTACCAAGGCCAGGTAGGCAGAAAGGGGCAGGAATAGATAGCATAACCTGACCGACATATTCCCTTCCTGTTGCAGCTGTCAATCAAATAGCAGTGCATTGCTGTAACTTTACTTGCACATATTTCTGAAATAAAACATCCAATCTCAGAACAAAAGGAATGGTTACATGCAGCATCCTAGCGCCAGTACAGCACCGGCTTTACTTCATATATGAAAATCCTGATGGTTGGTTCTCTTTAAGGGGTACTTTGCACGCTGCGACAACGCAAGCGAACATTATCGCTACGCCAGCTTCACATGCACTCACCTGTCCTGCGACGTCGCTCTGGCCGGCGACCCGCCTCCTTCCTAAGGGGGCGGGTCGTGCGGCGTCACAGCGACGTCACACGGCAGGCGGCCAATAGCAGTGGAGGGGCTGAGATGATTAGGATGTAAACGTCCTGCCCACCTCTGTCCTTCCGCATTGCATCCGGGACGCAGGTAGGAGATGTTCCTCGCTCCTGTGGCTTCATACACAGCGATGTGTGCTGCCGCAGGAACGAGGAACTACATCGTACCTGTCACTGCACCGGCATTATGGAAATGTCGGACCCTACACCGATGATACGATAACGACACTTTTGCGCTCGTTAATCGTATCAAAAAGGATTTACACACTACGATATCTACTGCGACGCCAGATGTGCGTCACTTTCGATTTGACCCCACTGACATCGCATCTGCGATGTCGTAGTGTGCAAAGCCCGCCTAAGGGTTAACTTACATCTGTGTATGAAATAAATTGGTCTGATATTCAGCCAGAAAAGTTGAATGAGTGAATTGAGTGAGTTGGATGTGCTATTTTATTTTCCGTCTAGGCGGTTTTTTTTCAGCAGCTATTATTATACAGTCATTGACAGGACCATTTACAGTGTTCTTTGCCACAGAATGGTGATGCATCCATAAAAAACGGACGCCATTTTGATGGTCCATCTGATGTCAGATTTTTTTCTCAAACTCAGTGACTTGCATTATTGAATCTCATGTGATATACGTGGTCATACACAACTTGCTGCAATTATTTCCTCAGACCGAAAACAGCTGAGAAAAATCACAGATCAGCACCGACTGATTGAATAAATGGTGTGAGTACAATCCGATTTTTTTTAATCGCATTGCACTTGTATTTTTGGGAATAAGCCCTTGAATATCCAAAGTCCTATCCCAATATGTAGTAAATGTAATAATAATATTAGTAAATACCTCCAATTAGAAATGTAGTAGAATTCTCCTGATATAGCCATGTCTCTTACCTCATGTGCAGGGCATTGCATCTGAGGTATCCATGGTTACAACCACGGATATAGTCACAGTTAGTTAGTTAATTAGTTAGGGGTGCTTCACACACAGCGAGATCGCTACTGAGATCGCTGCTGAGTCACGTTTTTTGTGACCTCATTAGCGATCTCGCTGTGTGTGACACTGAGCAGCGATCTGGCCCCTGCTGTGAGATCGCTGCTTGTTACACACAGCCCTGGTTCGTTTTTTTTATTGTTGCTCTCCCGCTGATAAGCACACATCGCTGTGTGTGACAGCGAGAGAGCAACAATCCTGAATGTGCAGAGACCAGGAGCCGGCGTCTGACAGCCTGCGGTAAGCTGTAACCAAGGTAAACATCGGGTAACCAAGGTGGTTACCCGATATTTACCTTCGTTACCAGCCTCCGCAGCTCTCACGCTGCCAGTGCCGGCTCCTGCTCCCTGCACACGCTAAGTTAAGCGGTGTGAGCTGGTAACTAATGTAAACATCGGGTAACCATACCCGATGTTTACCTTAGTTACCAGTATCCGCAGCTTCCAGACGCCGGCTCCGTGCAAGCGCAGCGTCGCTTGCACGTCGCTGAGGCTGGGGGCTGGTCACTGGTCGCTGGTGAGATCTGCCTGTTTGACAGCTCACCAGCGACCATGTAGCGATGCAGCAGCGATCCTGACCAGGTCAGATCGCTGGTCGGATCGCTGCTGCATCGCTAAAGTGTGAAGGTACCCTTAGTTATGTTTCAATAGTTTTGATTGATTGAGTTAGTTAGTTAGTTGCTTGTGGTCATAACTATGGATACCTAAGGTCCTGAAATACCCTGCACATGAGGGAAGTGACATAGTAAATCACGAGAACTATACTACATTTCTAATATTGAAGGTATTTGCTAATATTCTTATTATTACTCCTACTACATATTGGGATAGGATCTTGGAGATTGGAATACACCTTTAAGATCTAAAATCCTCATGGTGTGATCACCAGAGTTTTACTTAGTGATCGTACAGTATATTTTATCTTTTCTTGTTTTTCACTACTCTTTTTTACCTTCCAAGCTTCTTAGGCCGGGTTCCCATCACATTAGGGCCACATGTTTGTGGCTCCATCTGGAGCTTTTTAGGCTCTCAAACTCTTGTGGCCAATTAAGCCTAAGATCCCACCATCAGCTTTTCGTGAGTTTTTGATTTGGTTACTTGTGGGGTTTTTTAGATGTTTCTATCACTTTTTGATGTTGTTTTTGTGTGCCGCCCCCGTGCCAGCAGTCGAGCTGCTCGGATCCGGGTTCTCAGTGGCTCGAGGGTCTCTGGATCCGGGAGTCGTGTGGCCACTCCAAATGTAAGGGGGGTAATTACAAGGGATCTTATTGAGTTCGTGACGCCACCCATGGTATGTGGTAATTAGGAGTACCACCGCTTCATTTGGGAGTACCCGGGGATGATGGAATGGGGTAGCCAGGTGTTAGAACCCTCCACAGGTAGGGGGGAATACCCCGGGACTCAGTGAGGGGTGCCGTGGGATGCAGGGGGTTCACTTTGGTACTCACTCAGTCCATTAAGCAGACACCGACAACTGGTAAAACAAGTCTCTGGACACCGCTGCCGCTGAGGGGAGCTAGTTTGGGTCTTGTCCCCAATGTTGTTGCCTGGTGATCCATGACCTGCCTCCTGGCACTAAGTTTACTTCTTTGGTGGTCCCGGTAGTGTGAAACTTGCTAAGTGTTGCTATAGCTAAGTGTGGGAGCTTGCTCTCAGGGCTCACGCTTAGGATTTTTTGGACCGTTTTGGATTGGAAAGTCCTATCCCCCTCGATGCGCTAGTACCCCGATTTTGGAGCGGGTGGGGAACGAATCTTGAAGGCTATGTTCTCCGCAGGTAAATTATCGGGTTGCCTAAATCTACTCCCCGACCTAGGGTCCATGTATCCCGTATTGCCTTGGTCCCAACCCGGTGATGGTGCAAGGCCGCTGGCTGTCCTCATCGACAGATCCGTGCCCCCTGCCACGATCCCCTTCGACCGGGAGTCCAACTCCTCTAGGCCCAGACCACCGTCTGCCACCTAGATTGTTTCCCAGGAGCCCTGCTACCAACCTCCTCTCACTTTCACTACTCGACTACTCTCTCCTCTTGACACTCCTCACCTCCTCTCCCCAACCCCCAGGTGGGCGACTATATTCCACTCAAGCCGTCCACTGGTGTGTCTAGTGGGTGTGGTGCAGGGTGTATCTAGGATTTGATTAGCTGATGTAGGCAACACCATATGGTTAGGGACCCAAAACCAAGAAGGAGGTGGATATTGCACAGGAGGGGAGATTGTGCAATACCCTGTGACAAACAAATAGTCCAGGGGCGTCACATTTGTCTCTTTGGTGTGTCCCCTTTTTTTTTACTTTTTTAAATAAAGCTGCTTTGTTTTTGATACTTCCTTTGGCTTTGACAAAACTTTATTGATAGTCATGCGTGGATTACGAGCATTTGATGCAATTCAATGGGGAAAATCCACACGTAAATCTCGGCGTACTTGCAAAAAAAGAACATGTTGCGTATTTGAAACAGCGCAAGTCAGTTTACGCAGCATAACAAAAAGCGCAATGGGACAGAAATTTTTATAAATCCCATCCGCTCATCCAGGGTGGGGGATGGAGGCCCCTCCACTGTGGAGTGTGACACCCCTGCGATAAACCAGGTGTCACGAAAAGGTAACAACTCTGCAACAGCCCAAATCCTGTGTATCTGTACCAGTCCACACATACATCAGCTCACCAGGACATTTGCACAGCTCAAACGCAGGATGGGAAACTCCCTTAGCACCAGGTGACAGGGCTGGACACTGAGATGACAGGCAGCCAACTGGGGGGAGGGAGAGACCTAAACTGGTGGGAGGAGCAAGTGACCTGAGGTGAGAGGCGTGCGAGAAGACAGCAGACATTCAACACTGCACCATCCTACACCACTAGGGGGCACTGACAGAGATGCAGGATCAGCAGGGTTGGTCTCCTAAGGTATAAATCCAACCCCCCTGAAGTTAGGACCCTGGGGAGAAGGGAGGGTGTAAGTGGGTGGAGACTGTGACGAGGAAGAAGTGCATGTTGTTTGTTTGAAGGCAAGTCAGCATGTTGTGGAAGAGGAAGGAGCTCTGTGGAGTACGCAGTCCTGTCAGAGAGTGAAGGAGAGAGAGGAGGCTGCACAGTGTGTGGTGTGAAGAGGAGAAGCTGTCAGGGGACAGAGAAACCTGACAACAACCGACCAGAGCTTGGGTGGTGAGACCGGCCACTATAAGGAGGAACTCAGGAGGAGCGAGTGGTTGAGTTCTTGAGACAAAGTGACCCCCGGAGCAAGAAGACCCAGTACTTCACTGAAGTTCAGCACGCAAGGGGTGCAGACTCCCAGGACAGGATAGACTTTAAGTATCCTGTTAATTCTGCAGGCAGGTGGACTTTCATGGTGCATCAGCCAAACACCAAAGGTCTGAGGCTAAGCGATAAAGTGGGAGCCGGGGAGTACCCCTTAAATAACTCACGTCGCCAGCGTTAGGACGGGACACCAGGAGGCCCTCCAGAAGCTCAAAGCTGGTGAGGACTTCCAAAGACCGACACGAGTGCAAGGTGGGGAAAGTGGCCCCCAGGTTAAACTGGTACAGATTCAAGGAGGACGGCACACCTGGTCCTGGCACATCCCAAGGCAGCTTTTCCCAGACTGTAAGTAAACCTGTTCAACTGCACTTAGTGACTGGACTCCCTTTCTGTTATTTTTATTTTCTTTTGTTCCACCGAGCTTCTCCCAAGGCACAGAGACCCGGATCAGAGCTGCTCGGGCCGAACTGCTCTGGGGCACCAAAGCTTGGGGAAGCTGGCGTAGTCGGACTATCCCCTTTAAATTATCCCCACGACTGCACAACCACTGGCTCGGCGACGGGTGCACAGGGAATGGATCAAGCTACTCCAATCCTTCGGGGTCCCATGCGGGTGTCGCAACTGGGGCCTGGCTCTCCACCACATGGAAGCGGATATGCCTGTTTATGGGGCCTAGCTTTAACCACCATTTCCAGGAGAGGAAGATTGGAGGAAAGGCTGGGATAGAGCTGGCCCAGACCTGGTCACCAAAAGGACCTGTGACCTGCCTTCTGAGAAGTTTTTGAGTGGGTTACGGACTTGTGGGTTGAGGATGGTGAAAAATGGTACCTGGTAAAATGTTTTAAATGTTAAATTAAATGTTAAATGTTAAATTAAATTTTTTTATGTGAAAAGTTTGCATTAAAATTTTATTGTCTTTACAGCCCGAGGACGTGCTGTTGATAACTAAGGGGGAATGTGGCACCCCTGACCTGGTCAGGAACCACTGAGTACTGCACCCATGCTGGGTGAGTGCAAACAGGTAATCCCAAAGGCTGAATAGGGTGTGGACACACAGGCACACGTTAGGTGTCTAGGTCACACACACATCACAGAGGGGACCCCTGGGCAGACCCAGGAGGGGGCGTGGCCTCCACATCTCAGCTAGTGGTGCGGTGGAGAAGCTGGAGGTAGTTGAGCAGTGATAGTGAGTCGGCGAGGAGCAGTGGAGGAGGACTCACCTCGCCCATAAGTGAGATAGGGCAAGAAGCCATCTTTACTTGGTCCACGCTGCCAGCAAAAGGCCAGAAAGGGGAGAAAAGGCAGATGCAACTTCCCTGGATGAATCCCATATACTTCAAGTCGGGGTTTATCCGAAACAAGAAGTGCTAGGAAGGCGAGCTTACAATCACCCTTATTCCAGCCTAAAGGATTCCTGGTTCTCCCTGCAGTTCATCTCAGTATCGCCCGGGTTGCCTCACAACTAACCAACTGAACATGAGTAAAAACCCTGAAAAACATTTCTGGACTGTGTGTGATTTCTTCTGCTTCTGCGACCTGTGATACTACGCACATACACCCGAGCCCCTGGCCAGCCTCACTCTCGGGAGACCATAACACCAGACTGCAGACACCATCTGCACCAGACGCTCGTTAAACTGCAGTAGCGGTCACTACCCTGATCGCAAAACCAAGAGTGGCGTCATGAATGCCATGTACATAAACCCCACATAGCTGTTGCCAGAAGTTCCCTCTCAAGTTAAGACCCTGTGGCGTCCCTGGAGGTGGAGAGAAGTCCCTGAAGTCTTTGAGGTGACCGCTGCAGGAGGATGGAGGCTTCTCCAGGGTTCGGGATAGAGGCTCCTCCAGGGTGGTGGATAGAGACTCCTCCAGGGTGGGGGTTGGAGGCTTCACCAGAGTGGGGCTTGGAGGCTCCTCCAGCGTGGTGGTTGCAGGCTCCTCCAGGGTGGCGGATGGATGCTCCTTCAGGGTGGAGGAATGGAGACTCCTTCAGAGTGGGGGATGGAGGCTCATACAGGGTGGGGGATGGAGGCTCATCCAGGGTGGGGTATAGAAGTTTATGAGATATCAGGCTGCTCTTAGTCTGTGAATAAAAGGAGGCCTTTGTCCTCCAGGCTCCAGCACAGTGTGTATGTTTGATAAAGGTCCTAGAGACAGAAACATTTACTTGTATATGTAAAGTGCTGGGGAGGGGCAGTTGTAGGCGAGGGTCATGGTTGTCCTCAACCCACCCCAGCACAGTACAGACACAGGGGGCAGAGTGGTGTGGATGGTAGGTGGTGTGGAGGTGGGACCTGCTGATTCCTGCGCCTCTGGATCTTCAGCTGGCTCCTCTGTCTCCCATTCACTTCTATGGGCCTCATGCCCCGTTCGCTCAGTAAGGAGACGATCACCGGGTAAAACTTTCAACACTTTACTACAAAAACATTTAACAGTTGTTTTCCCCTTTGTTATCCACTTTTTTAGCACAGAGACATCACCATCATCATCCTTCATACACATTTGCTTCTGTAAAAGGCTCGGCTTTGCAGGGACGGCCATAGTGGAGTGACTGATCCTTCCGTTTCGGACCCACTCCTTCAACCTGCTGGTACACTGTACTGCCTGGCGCGCTAGATGGATGGACTCTCTTGATACCCTCAAACTGCAACTGCGTTCCCTGAAGTAACAGCAGGTGCCAGTCTAGGGTAGGGGTGCCCCAACTTCTCCTTTTACATTCCCATGACTTTACTGGACTTACACTCCACTGCAGACGAGCCCCCTTGGAATATCTATGCTTCTCTCTTCTTTCTTTCCTTTTCCGTCTGTCTCTGTCCCCTCTCCACTTCACTCCACTCTGCAGTGTTCTGACCCTGGAGGTCCTGTCTTGCTTGTCCTTCTCTCAAATCCTTTCCCTATCTAATTGACACAGCAAGCTGCCTTTTCCTATATCTCTTCCTGTGCTGGTGAGCCTCCCTCTCACTTAACCCCTGTTGCACTCACTCCCTATCCATCCCTTCTTTCTAAGAGACCCGGGACCCATGACACTTGGTGGCAGCCGGCCGTACTACACAGGAGAGACATTGTACATTAATACATTCAGTTTACACATACAAATACCGTATTTTTCGGACCATAAGGCGCACCGGATTATAAGGCGCATTAGCAATGAGCACCTGCTAAGGCGTCCAACATGCTGTATATAAGAGTGCAGGCCGCGCTGTAGAAAATAAAAAACACTTTACTCACCTAAACCGGATGCTCCGGAGCTGGTTGGTCAGATGGACGGCGCTGTTCTCCAGGACCGGTATCTCCTCTTTTGGCCATCTTGCTCCTGCCTTCTGAAGCCTTTGTGCATGACGCGTCCACGTCACACGTACTCGCCGGCACTGAGGTCCTGCGCAGGCGCACGTTGATCTGCTCTGCTCAGGGCAGATCAAAGTACGGTATTGTAGTGTGCCTGCGCAGGACCTCAGTGTCGGTGAGTGTGTATGACGTGGACACGTCATGCACACAGGCTTCAGAAGACAGGAGCAAGATGGCCGAAAGAGCAGGCGCCGGTCCCAGAGAACAGCGCCGCCCATCTGGTCAACCAGCACCGGAGCGACCAGTATAGGTGAGTAAGCATGTCTCTTATTCATATATAAGGCGCACCGGAAAATACGGTACAATGCAGTTTTATTAGTCGCCATAATGAAGGGGGCGGTAGGGCACTAGTCACCCTATTACATATACACCTGTTGAGCCACCATTAAATCAACCTATTTGACACAGCATCCTAGATCTGAGTGCCGGGTTCTTCCTAATTTCTAGTGAATGGCTTCATCACGGGATCCATTCGAATCTTGTTTTTCAGAAGCCATTGATGGAGACACAGATGTGTAGGAGAAGCTACAAGTGAGCAAAGTGGTTTTTCTTAACAACAGCTCCCAGATCAATTCATTTGCTAAACGCAAAGTGGAATTTCTAGCAGAGATATAGAACGGCGGCGGCGGCGAGGCATGAAGCAGTCTGCAGTCATTCCTGCACGTAGCACACAGTTAGATCACTCTGGATGATGCCAGCCAGTTTTCAGGGAAGGCTGAAACGTGATCTCGCCATGTCTCAATTCATGATCTGAGCTACAGTATGTAAAAGAGGAACAGCAAAGCTGCCATAATACAAAACAACAAAATCTGCTGTACTGTATGTACCAGGCAGCCGCTCCATCTGCGATGCAGAGCCGATGGCTTATGTTGCATAGTTTACGAATTACGTAACGTCCCAGATGTGAACCATGAAAACGTCCCCAGAAGTTATCTTTTATGCGTTTCCTCATCCTGAGCGGGAGCACAAAATGTTAAGAATATTGTGAAGTGAAGCCTAAGCTGCAATTTATTTTGACATATAATGAAATAAATATAATAAAAAAAGATTAAAGGAACACACTGGGCCTGCGTAGCCGGAGGAACCGGAGCATCACAACATGAGTCTTCCTAGAGTTCTTTCATTCCCTTTGTCACCTGTCTGCGTCCCGAACCCTTCATAAGTTCCTTTTTTACCAATGGGCGCTAGGTTTTATATGCAATGAGACCACGAATTCCAGAATAATCTGGACTTTTTTAGACAGGACGGTCCCTTCTTCCCAGGAAATGCCTCCTACTACAGACTGACAATTTTATATGGGTATTAAAGGGATTGTCTACTTTACAGAATTAAGCGGGCTTTACACGCTACGATATCGTTAATGATTTATCGTTGGGGTCACATTGTTTGTGAAGCATCACCGGCGTCATTAACGATATCGCAGTGTGTGACACTTATGTGCGACCTAAAACGATCGCAAAAGCGGCCAAAATCATTTGCCGCGAAGAGGTCGTCCTAAAATAAAAAATCGTTCTCATCTAATTAGCGATGTTGTTCCTGTGGCAGCACACATCACTGTGTGTGACACCGCAGGAGTGACAAACATCTCCTTACCTGCCTCCACCGCCAATGCGGAAGGAAGGAGGTGGGCAGGATCTTTACGTCCCGCTCATCTCCGCCCCTCCGCTTCTATTGGACGGCTGCTGTGTGACATCGCTGTGACGCCGCACAACCCTCCCCCTTAGAAAGGAGGCGGATCGCCGGCCAGAGCAACGTCGCAGGACAGGTAAGTCCGTGTGACGGGGGTAAGCGAGGTTGTGCGCGACGGGCAGCGATTTGCCTGTGTCGCACAACCGACGGGGGCGGGTACGATCGCTAGCGAGATCGCACCATGTAAAGCCCGCTTTAGTTTCATATACCATAATCTATTAGGGTCTTCTCTTAAGTATCACTATTTCTTCACCAGAGCAAAAAGTGGAAGCAAAAAGTGTTTTACGCTCTGACGTATTGTGCATTTCACAGACACATATGAATGAGTGATGTGTAACTCTTACTTTCCCCTTGTGGTGGCGCTGCAGGAATAACAAACCCTTTCTGCTGTTTCCCCTCAGACTGCAGAAGATTTTAACCAACAATTAATTTCAATGGGGACTGTGTAAGGCATAATGTGGATGTGGCATGAAAATATGCTGCCTTGTAATCTATAAGGGGGTGTATAGCTCAGCCGTCTCTGTTCTGCAATTCACCATGTATACACGTGGTCAAAATTGTTGGTACCCCTCGTCCCTCGTTTAATGAAAGAAAAACCCACAATGGTCACAGAAATAACCTGAATCTGACAAAAGTAATAATAAATTTAAAAAAAATCTATGAAAATGAACAAATGAAAGTCAGATATTGCTTTTCAGCTTCCACAGAATTTTTAAAAACATAAAGATCATGAAATAGGCCAGGAAAAAAGGATGGTACCCCTGAAAATAATGTGACAAAAGGCTTAAATCAAGGTGTGTTCATTAATTAGCATCAGAGGTGTCTACAATCTTGTGATCAGTCAGTGGGCCTGTATATAGGGCTACAGATACTCACTGTGCTGTTTGGTGACATGGTGTGTACCACACTCAACATGGACCAGAGGAAGTGAAGGAAAGAGTTGTCTCAGGATCTTAGAAAGAAAATTATAGACAAGCATGTTAAAGGTAAAGGTTATAAGACCATCTCCAAGCAGCTTGATGTTCTTGTGACTACAGTTGCACATATTATTCAGAAATTTAAAATCCACGGGACTGTAGCCAACCTCCCTAGATGCGGCCACAGGAGGACAATTGGTGACAAATCAAAGAGATGGATAATATGAATGGTAACAAAAGAGCCCAAAAAAACGTCTAAAGAGATTAAAGGTAAACTTCAAGCTCAAGGAACATCAGTGTCAGATTGCACCATCCATCGTTGTTTGAGGCAAAGTGGATTTCATGGGCGACTACCAAGGAGGACACCATTGTTGAAAACAAAAATCAATAAAAGGCCAGACTGGAATATGCCAAACTACATGTTGACAAACTACAAAGCTTCTGGGAAAATGTCTTATGGACAGATGAGACAAAAATTTAACTTTTTGGCAAGGCACATCAGCTCTATGTTCATAGATGGAAAAATGAAGCACATGAAGAAAAGAACACTGTCCCTACTGTGAAACATGGAGGAAGCTCTATGTTATTTCGCTGCTTTGCTGCTTCTGGCACAGGGTGTCTTGAATTTGTGCAGGGTACAATGAAATCCAAGACTATCAAGGGATTCTAGAGCGAAATGTGCTGCTCAGTGTCATAAAGCGTGGTGTCAGTCGCAGGTCATGGGTCTTGCAACAGGATAATGACCTAAAACACACAGCTAAAATCACTCAAGAAAGGCTAAGAGGAAAACATTGGACTATTCTGAAGTGGCCTTCTATGAGCCCTGACCTAAATCCTATTGACCATCTTTGGAAAGAGCTGAAACATGCCATCTGGAAAAGGCAACCTTCACACACAAGACAGCTGGAGCAGTTTGCTCTTGAGGACTGTGCAAAAATACCTGTAGAGAGGTGCAGAAGTCTCATTGACAGCTATAGGAATCGTTTGACTGCAGTGATTGCCTCAAAAGGTGGTGCAACCAAATATTCAGTTAAGGAACCATCATTTCTGTCCAGGCCGATTTCATGGGTCTTATTTTTTAAAAAAAATTCCGTGGAAGCTGAAAAGCAGCAATGTCTGACCTTCATTTGTTCATTTTCATGGATTTTTTTATTTATTATTACTTTTGTCAGATTTAAGTTATTTCTGTGACCATTGAGGGGTTTTCTGTCATTAAATGAGGGGTACCAACCATTTTGACCACATGTATTTATGTCGCAGTGTCATGTGTAAGTTTATAGAGTGTGTAATGTGTTTATGCGGGGATTAGATAGCCACAGTGCTGTAACTGCTTACCTGGTACTCTCGGGTAAGGGAGAGTAACAGCAGGGAGGAGTTTGGGAAAAAAAAGGTCAGGGACACAGGAAATTGCAGGAGCGTACCTATGGGAGAGAAATAGGCTGCGTCTGTGGGATACATGGTGGGAGTGGAGCCCCGTTCACTTCAATTTGGTCTGACCTTCTGGTGGACTTCAGGACTCGCAGGGTCCTAATGAGGAGAGGACTTTCTGATCTGTCTGAACTGTGTCCCAAGGTATGAGTCGAGTCTGTGCGGCCTGAATGGTGTCTGTTCCCTGGCGTATACTCAAAGAACCCTCTCAGTCAGCAGACGGTCAGTGGGCTCTTAAGTGAAGTGACAAACCGGGCAGAGGAGTGCTGTCACAGAAAGCCTCGACAAGCTAAATCCTTGTGGGTGGGGCAAGGGGTGACCAGAAGGATTTTTTGATTCTACTGTGTAATATGAAGCCGAGGGAGAGGAGGAAGGGCTCAAGGGGCTACATCAGAAGCCCAAGTACCAGGGAAGCGGTCAGCCAGCAAAGTATATGTAATACCCGTTGCTAATGGAAACCTCTTCGGGAGACAAGAGCGCGTCTGCTTAAAGCGAGATGAAGCTGTCTTCTGTTTGATTGTTGTCAGTGAAGAAAGCGGTGAAAGTGTCTGCCTCGTTCTATCACCAAGAGAAAGTACTGATAACCCTTACTTGCACTGGACAGGTGATCGGGGTGCAGAAAAATACCCCCGGGCTATGACTACAAATGCCCCCAGCTTCCCCTCCAACAAATCATGGATCAACTAACTGTGATACTAATTTGGGTGAGTGTTACCTTCTAAAGAGGCTGAGTCATCAGAAAATGACCTGCTGAGTAAATCAGGTTTTTATGTCAAATATATTATTATAGGGTTTTTCAATGGCCATTAAACCTTATATGAAACTCACATTCTTGTCTTTAATAGAAAACTTTCAGCTCACTCATTATCATCACAAACAGCGTTACAATGATTGATGTGTATAGTAGACTGGAACTGACTCGCCCACCCCAGGGCTATGGGACACCCGGTGCTGGGCCGGACTAGTCCGGGGGTTGTCAGTGGTGGCGGAGCCCGACTCCGTGACCCTGGTGGGTGTCAATTAAGTGTATATTTGTCGTGACGCCACCTGTGGTTTGCGGCTATTAAGCCGCCGCTGCTGTATGGGGCCTCCGGGGTGATGGAATGGCAGCCATGGTGGTACTGCTCCCCACAGGTGGAGCTGGACCCCGGGGCACAGTCGGTGATTGTATGTGTCTATGCAGTTGAGGTGTAGTGCAGGGCCGACAGGCGGTGAAAGGACCGGACACAAACAGTCTCTTTACCTTCTCCTCTTTTACTTTGCAAACGGTTAGTCCTGGGAAGCCGTTACAGGTGGTTGAGGGCTCCGGCCGGCCTGGAAGTAACTGAGGTATCTTTTTGGCCAGATGAGAATGAGGCCTACTCCTGTTCTTTCTTTACTGTTATAGGCCCCTGCTCTCTGGATTAGCAATGGCCCTCTTGCTGCTGGTGTGGCGCCCTGGACAAGCCAGGGGCCACAGAGAACAACACCCACACACCCCATACTCCCGGTCAGGCACACCGAAGTCAGACACAAAACCCTTGTTGCCTTCCTCCAGGGGCTGATGTTCACACCAGGGGGTGGGCCAGGCGGTTGGCCCCACCCACTGAGGAGTTCACAGTACTGGAGGCGGGAAAAGCAGAGAGTTCAGTTTGATAGTGGAAGTGAGAGGAAGTGAAGTGGTAGTGGAGCAGACTGAAGTTGGTCCGGGTGTGTGGCCCGGTCAGATCAGCAAGGTTGGCAGACGGTGGTGACCGTCTGCAGGAGTGGGCTATCGGAGTCTACCGTAAGGACCGTGGACGGGCGGTGGCCCGGCGGTACCGGACCGGTACACAAAGAGAAGTCAGCACCATCTGGCAGGGGCTTACGGACCCCGGCAAGGCTAGGAGTCGCCGTGAATTTGCCAAATTCATTAGCGAAGGGGACCTCCTGGGTTTCCCAGCAGCCAAGACCCGACAGAAGGCAACAGTCCAACCGAGAGAGGGAAACAGCCACCGCCAAGGCTACCGTTCCCAGGGCCAGAGCCTGCGGGCAAAAGGGGCTCCTCCAGCCCATATCCAAGATGGGGAGCGGGTTACCGGTGGGAACCCATTGAAACCATCTACCAATGTTGAGAAACAACACCGCAGCCGCCTGTGGGACCCGTCCATCCAGCCGTGTGTTTTACCGAGAACTGTGTCCTCATCATTGGCTGAGTGAGTACCACCGTGCCGTGCGGCACAGCGCTGCCCCCGCGACCCTGCACCTCACCAGGCCCTGTAACCCACCTGCCATCCACTCCTACTCCATCACCGGGCCCCGGGACAACCAACCCCCTACCCACGGAGGGGAGAACTAACAACAAAGCTGCTCCCTGTCACCGCTCCCGGGATCCCCGTCCAGAGCAGCGGTGGTGTCACCAATATCACCACAACCGTGGGTGGCGTCACGGACAATACTCCAATCCCCCACAATCAAATCCCCACCCTTTTCACTCACGGGCGAGGAGCGCCGCTCGAGTCCCCGGGATCTGGCCCACCGATCGAGCCACCACAGAGCAGCGGCAGCAGCAGCCGGACCCGAGCAGTGGGAGAGTGCAGCATCCCCTCCTCCGCCCGCGACACTGGGACCGGTGATACATCCCTCTCCCTGTGTGGTAGGCTGCGCAGGCCCTCTCTGGTGCTTCTCTGCTGGAGTCCACACCGGGCCCTAGTGATGCAGCTGTACCTTCGGGCTGTTTATGGGCCAGGTGCTTGCAGCTCTCCTGCCCTTCGGATTCGGCTACCAGGGAGTATTTTAGGCCCTGGTGGCCACAGACTCCGATGTCCGAGTCTCTTCTGTGCCTCTCTGCAAATCCCGCTTCACTGGGCCAAGCTATTCCAGCTCCAGGCCCCAGTCCGCAGGACAGCACTACTCTGCGTCTGCTTTCTCTGCTTTCTCTCTACAGACTGACCACTAACTCCTCCCTCAGGTCAGACTTAAGGAATGCTCCCTGGAACTCCAGGTTCAGAGCTCCCCCTGCTGGCCTGAGGGAGAAACTGCGTTGGATGTTCAACTTACTGGCCAATAGACCTCCCAATTACCTCCAGGCTCAGCATTAACCCTTTGGAGGGGCAATGCTGTTGTGGCGACCAGGTCCTGGAGTGCCACAGAACCATATTCACATATTCATATTCAATTTATTGGTACAAAAATCGTAAAAATAGAAAATACAAGGTCAGAAGTCCAGGGCAATAATGGGGCACACGAGGGGACAAGAATGAAAAAAGGGGCAATGAGAACTGGATATCTGCACTTCCAGAAAACTCAATCTCTAACCCCCACACATAGGCCACATGTATCAAAAAATGGGTAAGAGAATAGGGGTATCAAAATAGCTTATATAGTATCAACATATACAGCTTTTAATGAACATGTGAACCATGTTAGGAGTAGTGTCAGGACAAGCAGGCAGTAATGTTAGAACACATGCACCATGCGTTCCAATTGTAGAGGTAAAAGGAACCAAAGGTTCATTAGAATTAGAAAGATCAGACAAGGGGAAAAACACCGATGCATGTGTACATTACATGAAAACCAAAGTGCGGACCTGTATGAACGATGTAATACAAATGGGCATGCAGATAAATCCAGGGGTGACGGGGAGGATATACCCCCAATGCGGGACAATATACAGTAGATAACACAGGATCCACCATTCACAATAGATAATATCACAGCTCACCTCCTCCTCCTTACTGTACAATGACTGATACCACCTCTATATACAGTATATAACACATGATCCACCTTCACAATAGATAATATCACAGCTCACCTCCTCCTACTGTACAACTGTACAATGACTGATAACACCTCTATATAGAGTAGATAACATAGGATCCACCATTTACAATATGTGATGTCACAGCTCACCTCTCCTCCTGTACAATGGCTGATAACACCTCTATATACAGTATATAACACATGATCCACCATTCACAATAAATGATATCACAGCTCACCTCCTGCTCCTGACTGTACAACCTCTATATAGCGTAGATAACACAGGATCCACCATTCACAATAGATAATATTACAGCTGACTTTCTTCTCCTGTACAACTGTACAATGACTGATAACCCCTCTATATAGAGTAGATGACATAGGAGCCACCATTCACAATAGATAATATCACAGCTCACCTTCTCCTCCTCCTGTACTATGACTGATAATGCCTCTATACACAGTAGATAACACAGGATTCACCATTCACAATACTTGATATCACAGCTTACCTCCTCCTGTACAATGACTGATAACACCTCTATATAGTAGATAACAGAGTATCCATCATTCACAATAGGTGATGTCACAGCTCACCTCCTCCCCTTCCTGTACAATGATTTTTTTCCCCCAGATTAAAGCATATATAGATAATAATAGTTCTATACAAACACTTTCTCAGTCACTCTTTGGCTGCTATTTTCTATGTGAAGAAATGAAAATCAGAGTCTAATATTAAGACTAGTGGCCAGTGTGAAAATTGCAAGATATTTTTTTAATCTAAAGATATAAAAAATAAAAAAAATAGTATAAAAAAATTATCATAAAAAATCTAATTTAAACAATATGTTATTTTCAATGTACCGATTCTTTTTGGATGCCTGTTTTCTACCATGAGCTTTAACAATCTATTTTAGTAAAAATGCGTCCACTTTAGTCCCTCTACAGCCGTTATCCGGCTCTCAGCACTAGTCACGTACGTCTGACCGCCGTGTAAGAGGCTGACGTCTGCTTTGCAATGGGAACTTTCCCGTAAATATCCATGAATCTGTTCTTACCACATAAAACAGTCCTCATATCAGTGATTTAGGGATTGCTCCATCCCTCTTTCTGGAACATTGAATTACAGGTTTTATAGTCTCTGATTATTGACATCTTATTAATATCCAAATGATGACAGTTTTACAAAGTGGAGAATATTCAGTACAAAAATAAAATTCAGATTAAAGCCGGTATATATTTCCGCTCATATGACCCAATGTAATACTGGGAACTCATGTACAGGTGAAACAAGAAGTTTCCCTCCGCTCTCTGTAAAGACACATCTGCAGGTTTTTCCCTCTGCTCTCTATAAAGACACATCTGCAGGTTTTTCCCTCCGCTCTCTATACAGACACATCTGCAGGTTTTTCCCTCCGCTCTCTGTAAAGACACATCTGCAGGTTTTCCCCTCCGCTCTATAAAGACACATCTCCAGGTTTTTCCCTCCTCTCTCTGGAAAGACACATCTGCAGGTTTTTCCCTCCGCTCTCTGTAAAGACACATCTGCAGGTTTTTCCCTCCGCTCTATAAAGACACATCTCCAGGTTTTTCCCTCCTCTCTCTGGAAAGACACATCTGCAGGTTTTTCTCACTATCTGACATGAAATCAGAATAAACCTTTCCCCTTTTAGGTCAATTAGGAACCAAAATATTTGCCAAATACCAGAAAAATGAGAGAGAATGTTTTAAGGCATTTTTATTACTTTCTGCAAAGTCAAAAGTTTACATACATTTCATTAGTATTTGGTGCCATTGCCCTTAAACTTTATGACTTGGGTGAAATGTTTTGGATCTCCTTCCACAAGCTTCTCACAATAGTTGGTAGGAATTTGGGCCCATTCATCCTGACAGAACTGGTGTAGCTAAGCCATGTTTATAGGTCGCCGCTCGCATCGGCCTTTTCAGCTTTGCCCATAAATTTTCAATAGGATTGAGGTCAGGGCTTTGTGATGGCCACTCCAAAACATTGACTTTGTTATCCTTAAGCCACTTTGTTACCAGTTTGGCAGTAGCTTCTGGTCATTGTCCATTTGGCAGACCAATTTCCACCCAAGCATTAAGTTCCTCTCTGATGTCTTGAGATGTTGCTTCAGTATTGCCACATAATCTACTTTCCTCATGATGCCATCTAGTTTATGAAGTGCACCAGTCCCTCCTGCAGCAAGACAACCCCAAAACATGATGCTGCCGTCCCCGTGTGTTCAAAGTTGGGATGCTATACTTAGGCTTCAAAGTTTCTCCCCTTTTCCTCCAAACATAACCATTGCCATTATGGCCCAACAGTTCAATTTTAGGTTCGTCTGACCACAGGACATGTCTCCAAAAATTAAGCTGTTTGTTCCTGTGTGCATTTGCAAACATTAATTCTGGCTTTTTTTATGCTTCTTCCTAGCAGATTCGCCTTTCAGCCCATGTTGAAACAGTATTTGTTTCACTGTGGATAACGACATAGTCTTACCAGCTTCCGTCAGCATCTTCACAAGGTCTTTTGCTTTTGTTCTTGGGTTGATATGCACATGTCTGACCAAAGCACGTTCATCTCTGGTACACAGAACCCGTCCCCTCCCTGATGACTGGACATTCCCATCTTGTTTGTACTTGCATATAATTGTTTGTAGATATGAATGAGGAACCTTCACATATCTGGAAACTTGTGCAAGTCCACAATTCTCTTCCTGAGATCTTGGCTGATTTCTTTTGACTTTCTCATGATGCTACACAAAGAAGCAGTCTATTTCAGGTGTGCAGTAAAATACATCCACAGGTGTGTCTCTGAGTAACTCAGATGTTGCCAATAAACCTATCAGAAGCTTCCAAAGACATGACCTCATCATATGGGCTGTCCCATGTTGTTTAAAGGTATAGTACTCTTAATGTATGTAAGGTTTTGACTTTGCAGAAAGTAATAAAAATGCCTGAAAACATTCTCTCTCTCTCTCTCTCTCTCTCTCTCATTATTCTGGCTTTTGGGACATATAAATAATTTTGGTTCCTAACTGACCTAAAACAGTGAAGGTTTATTCTGGTTTTATGTCACATAGTGAGAAAAACACTATAGTGTAAACTTCTGGTCTCAACTGTACATGATGTTCATCAACTATTCACCATTAAAATCCAGACAAACTTCAGCATTACAGGGGTTTAGCAGTGAAATAAAACTAATAGCGCAGACTATGGGTTTTGGGGACACAGAGCTAAGCAGCACCATTTAAACCTCCTTTCTATGTGTGGAGTCTAAAATTCATCAGTATCTACCTCCTCAGGGAGAAGATACTGTGCAATAGAATGGTGAAACAGAGCTGTCTCTGTTCCTCCTTTTATCCTAGGCATCTTAGTCTTAGCACAGCAGGCGCATTGACATCACTAGGCTGCGCCTGCTTTGCAAAGCTTCAGTCTACACACTGCAATGAGAGAATCAGAACATCTTCAAAATAGGGCTAGATATATATTTTTTATGTTTTCATACAGACGAAAACTGCATGGTTCATACTGTGTATGAATTTTGGTATATATGTGGAACTGACCAACGTGTCTTATTTATTTCTGTTAATTTAATAATTGTTGAACTGGATGCTGTAAGCAACAAGAAGGTTCCAGTATGGAAAATTACATTTTCCATAAATCCTACAAAGTTTACAGAAAAGTGAGATACAGTATGTCACAAAAGTGAGTACACCCTTCACATTTTTGTAAATATTTTATTATATCTTTTCATGGGACATCAGTGAAGATCTGACACTTTTATATAATGTAAAGTACTGTAGACAGTGCACAGCTTGTATAACGGTGTACATTTGATGTGGTCTATTTTACATTGCATTAAAGTGTCATATCTTCAGTGTTGTCCCATGAAAAGTGAGGGGTGTACTCACTTTTGTGACATACTTGTGTGTGTCTCTTGGCGTCCCTGAGCTGATACTGGCAGCAAGTTATGCTCCACTCATGAACAGTGCTAGATCTTAGAGGAGAGACATTCATGGTGTGAATTGGGGCTTTCCTTCACAACTGGAACGGCTTATGCCATCTCACAAATGCTCCGTCTGTATTCCCTTGGCTGTCACCATACACTACTCAGAGGTGACAAGAGCTTTTAACCGTGATGATGAATCGGAAAAGTAATATTTTTACAGGGATTTCCTTCTTGCTTAAGTATTAAATTTGTATACTTTACAGAATGTCTCGTATGTAAAATTAGGCTTTTTAAAGCACAATGAATAATCCACATACTGTATAATAAACAAAGAATTCCTAAGGGCGTCCTAAGATATTTAAATAGTAATGATCATCAATAGGATATCAATATTTTACTTTTTGTCAGGTCTCACAATGATACAGAGATCTCGTTGGGGTCACGGATTTTGTGATGCACATCCGGCCGCTGTAGTGATGCCGTTGCGTGTGACACCTATGAGTGATTTTGCATTGTCGCAAAAACGTGCAAAATCACTCATCGGCGACATTGGGGTCCATTCTCAAAATATCGTTACTGCAGCAGTAACGAAGTTGTTCCTCGTTCCTGCGGCAGCACACATCGCTCCGTGTGGCACCGCAGGAACGAGGAACCTCTCCTTACCTGCCTCCCGGCCGCTATGTGGAAGGAAGGAGGTGGGCGGGATGTTCGTCCCGCTCATCTCCGCCCCTCCGCTTCTATTGGGCGGCGGTTCAGTGACGCTGCTGTGACATCACTGTGACGCTAAACGAACCGCCCCCTTAGAAAGGAGGCGGTTCGCCGGTCACAGCGACGTCACAGGGAAGGTAAGTCCGTGTGATGGGTCCGGGCGATGTTGTGTGACACGGGCAGCAATTGGCCTATGTCGCACAACCGATGGGGGCAGGTACGCATGTGGCGCCCTGGACAAGCCAGGGGCCACAGAGCACAACACCCACAACACCCCACACTCCCAGCAGGCACACCGAGGTCAGACACAAAACCCTTGTTGCCTTCCTCCAGGGGCTGATGATCACACCAGGGGGTGGGCCAGGCAATTGGTCCCGCCCACCGAGGAGTTCACAGTCCTGGAGGCGGGAAAACCAGGCAGATTAGTTGTGGAGGTTGAAGTAGAAGGAGGAAAGTAATAAAAGAGCAGCCTGAAGTTGGTCCGGGTGTGTGGCCCGGACGGATCAGCAAGGTTGGCAGACGGTGGTGACCGTCTGCAGGAGTGGCCTATCCGAGTTACCGTAAGGACCGTGGACGGGCGGTGGCCCGGCGGTACCGGACCGGTACACAAAGAGAAGCCAGCACCATCTGGCAGGGGCTTTTCGGACCCCGGCAAGGCTAGGAGTCGCCGTGAATTTGCTGAATCCGTTAGTGAAGGGGACCTCCTGGGTTTCCAAACAGTCAAGTCCCGACAGAAGGCAACAGTCCAACCAACAGAGGGAGACACCGCCACCGCCAAGGCAACCGTTTCTCAGGGCCAGCGCCTGCGGGCAAAGAGGGGCTCCTTCAGCCCATAACCAAGCTGGGGAGCGGGTTACCATCAACCTGCCGGGAGAAACAACACCGCAGCCGTCTGTGGGACCCGTCCATCCAGCCGTGTGTTTTACCGAGAACTGTGTCTTCATCATTGGGCTGAGTGAGTACCACTGTGACGTGCGGCACAGCGCTGCCCCTGCGACCCTGCACCTCGCCAGGCCCCGTAACCCGCCTGCCATCCTTCCCTACCCCATCACCGGGCCCCGGGACAACCAACCCCCTACCCACAGAGGGGAGAAATAACAACCAAGCTGCTCCCTGTCACCGCTCCCGGGATCCCCATCCAGAGCAGCGGTGGTGTCACCATTAACACCACAACCGTGGGTGGCGTCACGGATAATAAATCCCCACAATCAAATCCCCTTTTCCCTCACGGGCAAGGAACGCCGCTCGAGTCCCCGGGATCCGGCCCCCCGCTCGAGCCACCACCGAGCAGGAGCGGCAGCCGCAGAGCAGCAGCACCAGCGGCCGGACCCGAGCAGTGGGAGAGCGCAGCGTCCCCTCCTCCGCCCGCGACACGCACGATGGCGATATCGGTACCGATATCGGAGCGTGTAAAGCAGCCGTAAGGGGTACTTTACACGCTGCGACATCGCTACCACTATAACGTCGGGGTCACGTCGTTAGTGATGCACATCCGGCGTCGGTAGCGACATCGCAACGTGTAAAGCCTAGGTGGAACAATGAACGAGCACAGAATTGTACAATCTCGCTAATCTGTGTAGCGTCGGTCATTTCCATAATGTCGGATCGACCGCAGATACGATGTTGTTTGTCACTCCTGTAGCTCCACACATCGTTGTGTGTAAACCCGCAGGAGCGACAAATATCTCCTTACCTGCGTCCCGATGGCAATGCGGAAGGGAGAAGTGGGCGGGATGTTATGTCCCGCTCATCTCCACCCCTCCGCTTCTATTGGCCGGCCGATTAGTGACGTCGCAGTGACGTCTCTGTGACGCCTAACGCACCTCCCCCTTGAAGGAGGGATAGTTTGGCAGTCACAGCGACGTTGCCGTGCAGGTATGTGCTTGTGACGCTGCCAAAGCGATAATGTTCGCTACGGCAGCAATCAACACATATTGCATGTGCGACGGGGGCGGGTACTATCGCGCTGGACATCGCTAGCCGATGCTAGCGATGTCGCAGTGTATAAAGTACCCCTTTGTTTCCCTTTTTATGCTTGTGCAGCACCATAGATAGGATTGTGACTTTTTTTTACTGCATTGCTGTTTTAATGCTCCTTTAGAAACTTCTTTCAATTGTTGCTCAACCAAGATCTATAAAGTATATACAACAGTGTAGAACATAGACCCACAGACAGGTAATGTCTTTTCCAGTGATGATCTGAATAAAGTGTACAACCTTGTAGAGCAGCAGTTGAAAGGAGCTTTCTAAAGGAGCATGAGCGTGGCATTGAAACAGCACTGAAGCATAGGAGACAAAAAATAAAGATAAGAAGTATAATACAAAAGTTCTTACCTTTTATAATGCCTAAAAAATAATAAAATGAAAAAAGTTTACTTACTCTTAAACATACAGTGCCTTGAAAAAGTATTCATACCACACAAATGTATACATATATTTCACATTACACCTACAAATTCATTTTATTGGGATTTTATGTGATATACCAACACAAGACACATCAGAGACAAAGCCTTGGAGAGAAGTAAAGCAAGGTTAGATTACAAAAACTAGTCAAAGCTTTTAACATCTCACAGAGCATGAAGTTCCTTCCATCATCCAAAAATGGAAGGAGTACGGCACATCTGCAAACCCACCAAGTCATAGCCATCCACCTAAACTGACATCCAGGGCCGGCCTTAGGCGGGCTTTGCCCGTTGCGACATCGCAAGCCGATGCTGCGATGTCGCACGCGATAGTCCCCGTCCCCGTTGCAGGTACGATATCTTGTGATAGCTGGCATAGCGAAAATTATCGCTACGCCAGCTTCACATGCACTCACCTGCCCTGCGACCGTCGCTCTGGCCGGCGACCCGCCTCCTTCCTAAGGGGGCGGATCGTGCGGCGTCATAGCGACGTCACATGGCAGGCGGCCAATAGCGGCGGAGGGGCGGAGATGAGCAGGATGTAAACATCCCGCCCACCTCCTTCCTTCCGTATAGCCACCGGCGGCAGGTAAGCTGATGTTCCTCGCTCCCTCCTGCGGCGTTATACACAGCGATGTGTGCAGCCACAGGAGCGAGGAACTACATCGTACCTGTCGCGGCAGCATAATTATGAAAAAGTCGGAGCCTGCACCGATGATACAATAACGACGCTTTTGCGCTCGTTAATCATATCATCTAGCATTTACACACTGCGATGTCGAAAGTGACGCCGGAAGTGCGTCACTTTCGATTTGACCCCACCGAGATCGCATGTGCGATGTTGCAACGTGCAAAGCCGCCCTTAGGCTAAATGGCGCCCTGTGCCAAATTAACCATTGGTGCCCCCAGACCATGTCACAGTCGACCTGCAGCCAATCAGCAGCTGGTTTACTCTCTCATCCTTTAGATAAAACTGACATCCAGAGGAAGTCATGAAACAGTAGCAGCTCTCATTGTTTCTGGATTAGTTTTGAAAGAGGGCTAGTGAAGCAGCTGCTGATTGGCTGCAGATCACAAGACCCCGGTGCCCGGTTGTATTGCTTTTCTGCTGCGTTTCTTTTTTACATGTACTGTAAAATGACAAAAAAGCCTCGCCCTAAGCATACTGCAATTTAGTTATTTAAAAAAAATTCTCTTTAAGTGATAAGATGGATTTATTCTGCAGGTTGTTGCTGTTACAGTGATACCAGATTTATATTGTTCAGCTTCTATCACACAGTGAAAATGCTTTTTTTTTTATAAAAAAAAGTTTTTTCGTCGCCATATTGTGAGAACTGTAACTTTTTTCTTTTTGGAGTAAACAGGGCTGTGTGGAAGCTTATTTTTTGCGCAATAAGCTGAAGGATTTTTGGTACTATTATGGGGTATATAACATTTCTTAATTGCTATTTATTCAGATTTTTCAGAAGTAAAATGAGGGAAAACCAGCAATTTGCTTATTCTTTTACATTTTTTGCTCAGATCACCATGCGATAAAAGTGATGACTGATTTATTCTTCGGGTCAGAACGATTACACTATACCAGATTTATACAATTTTTTATACTTTGCGACGTTTGCACACTAAAAGCAATATTTTACAAAAATTAATTTCTTTTTGCATCGCTATATTCTGAGAGTTGTAACTTTTTTAATTTATTTTTTGTTCAAAAGAGATTTTAGGGCTTATTCCTTCACATATGACTTTTGTTGGCTTTTTATTCAATTTTTGTGTTTTCAGTAACACTAAAAAACATTTTTCGAGTGATTTTTCCCAAAGTTTTTTTTTTTGTTACGGTGTTTGCGTAACAGCATAATAATTTCTTTATAATAACCTACACCTTAGGCTAGACATTCACTAAAAGAACAGCCCCTTTAAAAGGGCTGTCCACTAAATTTGACAACCCCTATTCATTCCATTTGTTGAAGCATAACCACATACACCCTTTGTAATAAAATGATGCCCCACTTCAATCCATAAAAGGGATGTCAACAACCCCTTCTCATTCCCCTTGTTTGCCCCAGAAAAATAAATAAAGCTATACTCCCTTCCAGTACGGCCTCGGTTCCAGCGATGTCTAAAGCTGCGTTCCATGAGGCCCCTTGACCAATCAGCGCCCAGTGTTTCTCTCTCCGCCTTCAGACATTTGAGCAGGATGTGAGTGTCGCGGGTGGAAAAGGGGACGCCGCGCTCTCCCACTGCTCGGGTCCGGCTGACGCTGCGGCTGCTGCTGCCTGCTGCTGCTGCTCGGTGGCTCGAGCGATGGGCCGGATTCCGGGGACTCGAGCGGCACTCCTCGCCCGTGAGTGAAAGGGGATTGGTTTTTGGGATAGTTTATTGTCCGTGACGCCACCCACGGTTGTGGTGATTTGTTGACACCACCGCTGCTCTGTATGGGGATCCCGGGGACTGATGACAGGGAGCAGCAAAGTTGTTGGTTCTCCCCTCCGTGGGTAGGGGGCGGTTGTCCCGGGGCCCAGTGATGAGGTGGGTGATGAGGGATGGCGGGGCCGGTGCAGGGCTTGGTGGGGTGCAGGGATGCGGGGGCAGCGCTGTGCCTTGCGGCACTGTGGTACTCACTCAGCCTGAGACAGGGACACAGTTCTCAGCAAAACACACGGCTGGAAAGACGGTTCCCACGGACGACTGCACTTGCTGTTCCCCAGTAGTTGACGGTAACGGTCCCTTTTCCTACACCTGAGATTAT
Source organism: Anomaloglossus baeobatrachus (assembly GCF_048569485.1). Lineage (NCBI taxonomy): Eukaryota > Metazoa > Chordata > Amphibia > Anura > Aromobatidae > Anomaloglossus > Anomaloglossus baeobatrachus. The sequence continues at coordinate 50,375,577 of NC_134354.1, read as the reverse complement.
GATGGTAACGATGGGTTCCCACTGGTAACCCGCTCCCCGGCTTGGATATGGGCCGGAGGAGCCCTACTTTGCCCGCAGGCGCTGGCCCTGAGAAACTGGTGCCCTGGCGGTGGCGGTGTCTCTCTCCAACGGTTGAACTGTTGCCTTCAATCGGGACTTGGTTGTTGGGAGACCCAGAGGTCCCCTTCACTAATGGATTTGGCAAATTCACGGCGACTCCTAGCCTTGCCAGGATCCGAAAGGCCCCTGCCACTGGTGCTGGCTTCACTTTGTATACCGCTCCGGTACCGCCGGGCCACCACCCGTCCGCGGTTCTTTCGACAACCTCCGCTCCTGCGGACAGTCACCGCCGTCTGCTGACCTTGCTGTCTCAGTCCGGGGCACACACCCGGACCAGCTTCAGGCTTTACAAACTGTCACTTTTTTCTCCTTCTCTCAAGCTCCTCTACTACTTCCCTTCCTTCTACTTCCACTAACTTTTCTTATCTGCCTGGTTCTCCCGCCTCCAGGGCTGTGAACTCCTCGGTGGGCGGAGCCAACCGCCTGGCCCACCCCCTGGTGTGGACATCAGCCCCTGGAGGAAGGCAACAAGGATTTTTGGTTAGCCTTGGTGTTCCTAACTGGGGTGTAGGGTGTGGTGGTGTTATGACCTGTGACCCCTGACTTGCCCAGGGCGTCACATGAGCGCTACACTGAATCTCTGCCGAAATGTCCAAAGGTGGGCAGAAGGAAGCCAGCGCTGATTGCTTTTGGGGCTCGTGTGTCATAACAATGTCACAGATGTCCCTGGAACGCAGTTTTAGACATCGCTGGAACCGAGGCTGCACTGCAGGGGCGTATAGCTTTCTTTATTTTTCTGGAACAAACAAGGGGAATGAGAAGGGGTTGTCCAAGTAGTGGACTTCCCTTTTATGGACTGGAGTGGGGCATCATTTTATTACAAAGGGTGTTTGTGGTTAAGCTATAAGGAGGTGCCATTTTACAATAATGGGTGCATATTAATATACTACTATGTAAGGACACACACACACACACACAACACCCCTTGCATGAAAATGATGCCCACTCCAGGAACACAATCACATATCCTTGATGGTAACAATAGCACATACCATATTTTTTGTTTTATTAGATGTACCGGATTATAAGACGCACCCCTAATTTATAGATAAAAAATGGGGCCCGTCTTGTACTCCATTGTTGTCTTACTGGAGGGGGAGCAGAGTCACAGGAGGCAGGCACTGCAGTGAGAACGGTGTGGGCTGTGCTGGCAGCGGTGGGGACTGTGCTGGCTGTGTGGAGAAGGCCGGTGCGGCAGGTGTCCCAGATGCTCTGTCAGCGGTGCAGGCTTCAAAGAAATAGCATCCGGAGCGGCGCGTGCGCACATTAAGCTCACAGTTCAATGACAAGATCTTAAGCTGAGGGCTCCATCTGCACAAGCACCGTCCCGGACGCCATCATTTGAACCCAGAGCATCTGGGACTTCAGCCACACCGCCCTGCTCCACACAGCCACCGCTGCCCACACAGACAGATATCCAGCCGGCAGAGGCCCGCACAGAGGCGCAGGCAGCCGGCCGCCCACACAGAGGCGCAGACAGCCGGCCGCCCGCCCGCACAGAGGCGCAGGCAGCCAGCTGCCCGCCCGCACAGAGAGGCAGGCAGCCGGCTGCCCGCCCGCACAGAGAGGCAGGCAGCCAGCTGCCCGCCCGCACAGAGAGGCAGGCAGCCGGCTGCCCACCCACACAGAGAGGCGCAGGTACCCGACGGCCCGCCCGCACAGAGAGGCAGGCACCCGGCCGCCCGCCCGCACAGAGAGGCAGGCACCCGGCCGCCCGCCCGCACAGAGAGGCAGGCACCCGGCCGCCTGCCCGCACAGAGAGGCAGGCACCCGACCGCCCGCCCGCACAGAGAGGCAGGCACCCGACCGCCCGCCCGCACAGAGAGGCAGGCACCCGGCCCCCTCCCCCACAGAGAGGCAGGCACCCGGCCGCCCGCCCGTACAGACAGCTACTGCGCCAATTTTACACCTGGTAGGACTGCCTGCAATAAACTGCACCTGCGCTGCGGTCATATACAGGGCATGATCTTCTCTCTGCTGTCGAGGTCTGGGGATGTGAGATGAGCTGAGCCCGTGGAGCTAGGAGGGAGAGCGACTGGATGCGCACGTTCACTGATTGGAGCAGGGGCAGTAGTTGAATCTCATCTTTCTGTCTCTGCGCCAATCACACCGTTTGTATGCACGGCGCAGGCGCCCGTTTGCAAGGCTTCAAGAAAGGGATGGAGAGGTGCCGCTGGAGACAGCACGTTTAGCTTCACACATAAGGTCTCCCTGCGGCTCCTCCCATCAAAACCTTCTGCCTGCGCAGCAGCGGTTACAATAAAAATGCAGTGCTGGGACCGGTGGAGGCAGGAAATTTACTTCTTACCTCTCTGCGGCGCCCCCCCCTGAAGCATGGCCATTGGCGCCCTGTGCGACCACACAAGTCGCACATGCCTAAAGCCGGCCATGCTGACATCTCAAACAAGGAAAACACTAATTAGAGGAGCAGCCAAGAGATTCATGGTCACTGGAGGAGCTGCAGGCATCCACATCTCAGGGGAGAGAATCTGTCCACAAGATTAGGCTCACCTCACATCAGCCGTATTTTGCCGCAAAACCGGATTCAACACAAATGCCTTTCAGTTCCATTAATTTTTAATGGAATCGAGGCAAGATGCAGTCACATGCGGTTGCGTGCGTCATACACAACCACATGTGACCGCATCTTGCCGCGATTCCATTGAAAATGAATGGAACTGAAATGCATTTGTAAAGGATCCGATTTGTGAGGTGAGCTTTAGTTGTATCTTGACAAATCTGGCTTTTATGAAAGTCCCATTTTCAGTTTGCAAAAGACACATAGGGAACACAGTGAGTATGTGGTGTAAGATGCTCTGGTCAGCTTAGACCAAAGTGGACTAAATGCCAAATGTTGTGTGCGACAGAAACACTACACATCACCATGAAAATACCATCCCTTCCGTCACACATGATGGTGGCAGAATCATGCTGTGGGGAGGCTTTCCTTCAGCAGGGGCAGGGAAGCTGGTCAAAGCTGATGGAAAGATGGATGGAGCTAAACACAGGGCAATTCAGAAGGAAAACCTCTTAGATGCTGCAAAAGACTAGAGACAGGGGAGTAGGTTCACCTTCCCGCAAGACAAAGACCCTAAAAATCCTACCAGAGCTATAATGGATGGTTAAGATCAAAGTATAATCATGTATGTGATTGGTCTAGTCACAGTCCAGACCTAAATCCCATTGAGAATCTGTGACGAGACTTGCAAATTGCTGTTCACAGATGCCTCTGTCACAATTGCTCCCCTCAATGTGTCTTGGATGCAGTGAGTGACAGATTTACTGCCTTATGGAATCAGAGCCATGGTAAACTGTGAGTTTGATGAGTGACAGCTCAGTCATCCAATCTATTGCAGGGATTGTGCTGAGCTGTTATGTTGATTGAGAGTGTGCCGCCCCTGCAGTGGTCGAACCACTCGGATCCGGGGTCTGCTGTGGCTCGAGGGTCTCCGGACCCGAGGGCTCGCGGCCACTTCAAATGAAAAGGGGGTATTTACAGAGGATAAGAGTTCGTGACGCCACCTGTGGTTCGCGGTAAGGGGAGTACCGCCGCTGCTGATGGGAGTACCCGGGGGAGGATGGAGTGGGTCAGCCAGATGATGTTCCCTCCACGGGTAGGGGAGGCCTCAGGACTCTGGATGATGGAAGTGTAGGGGAGCGCAGCGCTGGTTGGAAACAGGGGAGGACCACGTACTCACTCAGACAGTGTTGGTGGTGATGCGACTGCAAAGCAGTCTCTGACAACAAGGTAAACCAAGTTTCTGGGTGCCACTGCCCTCTAGGGGGAGCTCGTCCGGGAGTCCGCTCCCTTTGGTGTTGCGGGTGGTCGGTACCTTGCCTCCATGCACTAGTGTTAGATGTTCTGTGTGACCCCTCGGCCTGAAGCTTTCAGGGTCCCGCTCCCACTATTAGGTAGGGAAGCTGTGCTCTCGATGGCTGACACTTGGGATTTCAGTGGGCTGCATAGGTTGGAAAGTGCTATCCCCCTCGTTTTGTTGATGCCTTCGATCTCTGAGCTCTTGGGGACAGTTCATAGAGATACTATCCTCCACAGGTTAATTATCAGGTTGCGTGAAGCTACTTCATGATCTAGGAACCAGTACCCCGCTGTGCTTGGTACCGGTTCGGTTACTAGGTACTCCGGTGCCAACCGTTCTCCAAAACTAAGTCTGGCTCCTTTCTCTAATACCCTGTGACCGGGTCTCCGACTCCTACGGTCCCAGACCACCGTCTGCGACCTAGCCAACGTCTCCCAGGGAGCTCCTTACTCTCTGAGGGCTACCACTCTACTCCCAGCTCCCCGGGAGCTGCCACTTCAGCTCCTCTCTCACTAAAGGCTGACACTGAATTGACCTAAGTCCCTCCCACCAGTCTGCCTGACCCCTAGGCGGGTGGCCCTATTCCAGCTAGACCATCCACTGGTGTGCCTGACAGGGTGTGGTGTACAGTGACTAGGATTTGGATGCTGATGGAGGCAGTACCATAGGTTGGGGACCCAGAACCATGGGGGGGTTGGGTCCTGCATTAAAAAATAAAAGAGGGTGCAGTCCCCTGTGACACCCTGACTAGTTCAGGGGCGTCACAATAGCTCAGCCATCCAATCTGAGATTGGGAGATGCTGGGCTTCTTCAGGTAGTCCCTGTTCTGAGTGATTGCCTAGCTAATTAACTGATCAGTCAAAGCAGTTGAAGAACCATGATGAGTGGCTCCCAGCTGTCATTATTGGATGTCACTATTGTGGGGGAGATAGGAGCTGGATGTCACAATTCAGGGGGCTATGGCTGTAGCTGCGAACCCTCTCTCAGAGCTGAATGTGGCTCTTGAGGTTAGAAGTTGGGGTTCACTGATCTAAAGTAATGTATCAGCATCATTAAATATCCATAGAAATAAGTGATACAGAATTTAAAGCCACACATCGGCCCTGATGTCTGGAGGGGCCCGGAGGCCCTTCTGTCATAGTAGAAGACACCGTTGATATTAAAAACATTTGAAGTAGTAGATGGGGGGGCTGGTACACATTTTGCATTAGGGTCCAATAGCTTGAAGGGACTTTTCTGGAGATACTGGTTCTAGGAGCTGACCATGTTATATTACTCCCAATAGTTTTGAGTGTTTTTAGAGGTCTCCGTATTTTTAGCATGCCGGTAAATGATCTATCATAGCTGGATGCCAAATGTTTGATACCTCTTGTCTTCGGCTCTCACAGTCACTTAGTAGATGAAAGTTCAAGGTGATCTTGGCAGCGGCGAGTGATTAAATGTTATTGTTTCTCAAGGCTTTGCCTGGATCTCGACGCTCACAGACACCTAATGTTTGAATGTTTGCGCCATTTTTATCAACGCTTTTGTAAATGAAATGTCAATTCGTGTTCTTGATTAAACATTTATCTTTTCTAAAGTAACAATGGCTTAAAGTGTTGAACACATCATAGGTATTAATGGCACATCCAAAGCTCATAGGTATTATCCCTGACATAGAAAAATGAAACATGGTGAATGTCAACTTGTCGGCAAGAACCCTCATAATAAGAGATAGAAAACAGAGACAGTGGTCGTAAAGCAAGAGCAATGTTGGCATGTTGTAAGCTACCAAGTAATAGATGTCCGAGGATTTGCTAAAAATATAAAAAAAATACGATCATTTATTAAAGTAGTGACACTCTTGTCTATGGGCTGTGTTAAGAATTACAACCAAAGTATCAGTCACAGCCCAAGGACAAGAGTGACACCATTGTATAAAATAAAAAAATATTTTCCTCTTCCCTTGAAACCCCTTTAAGGAGGGCCATAAAAATTAGTAGGTCTCCTAAAAGATACCATTACTTTAACGATATCTATCGAAGGCTGGCATGTATCTAAAGACGACAGACATTGACTTACGAAGTACAATATGAATAAAATCTGGAGACAAAATGGCGCAAATGGTGTATTATCCTAGAGATCGTAATAAAGGAAAGGCTCACCTTCGGGAGTTGTGAAGGTAACAATTACCATTAGAGCATAATGTCAAAGTCACGTCTGCTGCCACGTACCCAGTGAATTCAAATGGTAACCGGAGGGAAGAAAGGGTTAATCACGCTGCCGTGGATGTAAGCAGGAGATGAATCCAAGGGTTAATCTTCGGGATTTTTATTATTCAACGCATTTCAGAGTCCCAAAGACTTCTTCATCAGGAATCAAAAATCACTGATGTACTCAGATTAAACTTTGCGAAAGATTTATGAATCAAGCCACATACAAGGTTATCCTGGAAAAACAGTTGCTTCTGTGAAGCCCCACAGGTGTTGTATCGGTGCATACCTTCAGGGACTCCACGTAGCTGGTGCTGGTCACAGGTAGGGAATCTTCGGTTTTGATCGTGACGCCACTCTCAGTATTGCGGTCAGTGGGGACCGCCACTGCAGGTTAGGGGACGCCTGGGGCTGATGGTGGGTGCAGTCGGATGTAGTAGCCTCCTGAGAGTGAGGCAAGCCCCAGGGCCCGGTGTGGGTTTGTAGTACCACAAGTCGCAGAATAACTCAAACACAGTCTAAAAGTCTTTCAATGTGTTTACTCACTGTTGGGAGGTCACGGTGAGATGCCCGGGCGACACTGTGATAACCAGGTGGAACCAGGAATTCCAGGAGGCCGTTCTGAGGGTAGCTGTCCACTCGCCTTCCTTGCACCCCTTCTGTTTTGGGAGGGTCCTTTGCTTGAAGCGTGGTAGGACCCCTCCAGGGAAGCTGTTACCACCCTGCTCCCCTCTCTCTGGCTCGTCTGCCGGCAGCGTGGCCTTGGTGGGATGGCTTCTGGCCCTGTCCCCTTATGGGCCTGCTGATTGCTGCTTGGCCCGAGCGCTGCGTAGTAGTGGTGAGGGCATGGAGTATCCCCACCTGTAGATTGAGCAGCTCTGACTGGTTTGCTGCCTGTACTGGGGATCTAGTTCCCCTTGGGTGCTCGGATACCGGGATCTCCGTACTCAGCCACCCCTCTTTCTCTGGATGCTCTTCAGGCCGACCCACAGTACTCCGTTCTCCTCCGCTTTCAGCTACAGCACTCCTCAGGACCTGTCTGCACGAGAGCTTCTCTGCTCCCTTCCATACACTTCAACTTCTTCCACTCGACTCCCCTCTTCCTCTCTCTCTGCCCTGCTTCCTAGCAACCAGCCCCTGAACACACCCCCAGCTGGGAATTGAAAGTTAACCCCTTCTGGCTACCCAAGGGTCCCCTCTGGTAATGTGGGAGGCCTGGTCACTATATGTTTGTGTGTGCACCTCATCTTGGCCTTTGGAGATCACCTGGAAGCATTGTTCCCGCATGGGTGCAATACTCTGTGGTGCCTGACCAGGTCAGGGGCGCCACATTCCCCCTTAGTTATCATCAGCACGTCCTCGGGCTGCAAAGACAAGAGAAAGAAAAAGGTAAATACAAACTTTTCCCACACAGGGGCAATTATTTACATTTAAACATGCCAGGTACCATTCCACCACCAACCACCCACATGTCCGAAACCCACCCAAAAACCTCCAGGAGGTAGGTCGCCGGTCCTTTTGGTGACCAGGTCTGGGCCATCACATTCCCCAGACCTTTCCTCCAATCTTCCTCTCCTGAGGGGAGTGGTGTAAGGTAGGCCCCATAAACAGGCGTACCCGCTTCCGAGTGTTGGAGGGCAGGCCCCATAAACAGGCGTGCCCCCTTGTTGGTGCAGAGCCATGCCCCTCAACAGGCAGACTCTGTGGTTGATACCAAGAAGGCAACTTTGTACAATGCAAAAGTTTGTGGTTAAAGCCAGTTCATAACCAGTGGTCTAACATTTTAAGGAGGTCTCACAATAGTCCTTGTGGGCACATTTCGCTTAAACGTTACTTAACTATAACAGGTTAAACATTACACTTCATACCGTCACTTTCAACTAAACTGTACTTTGTCTATAACGTAATGGGAGCTGACCAAAGTTGCTGCGGGTTGATCTACGCAGTACTATACTGTCATCTGTCTGAGGTTGTGTCCTCCCACCCGATGTATGTGTCTCAATGTGAATAATGGGTGTACTGGGTATTGATACCAATGCGTGGTTTTCTGCTTCAGCTACATTTGGCACTTCTAGGTTCTGAACAGGCTCTTCTGGGTCTCTTACTTCTCTAGATTGAGTGAATGTAATGACTGGAATAACAACGGCTCCATTGTATTGAGGCCAACTTGCTGGAAAATCTCCAAGCGCAGTATGGATCATCCTTTCTTTTGGTCCTTGAACTGGCAAAAGGTTGGGAATTTCTTCAGGGATTCTTAGTTGTTCAGGACATTTCTTTAAGCGATCTCTAGAAACGACAGCTGTTGTTTTTCCTCCATCTTTGCTGATAAGGCATGTCTTTTCATTGCTAAGCGTTGATGGTAATACGGTGTAGGGTTCTTCTTCCCAATGATTGTCAAGTTTATGACGCCTTCTCTTTCCTTTGAGAACTATGTCTCCTGGCATCAAAGGAACAGCAGGTGCTTTTCGATTATAGGCCTTTTCTTGTTTCTCACGCTGCTGAGTCAGGCTTCGCTCCACACACTCTTGTACTTTCTTGTATTGGGCTTGGCGGTTGGAATCCCAATCAGCACCTTGTAGATGGTCTTCAGGGGTCTCAACTCCCATTTCCAGATCTACTGGCAATCTCCCTGGTCTGGCCCTCATCAGGTATGCCGGTGTGCAGTTCGTGGAACTCACAGGGATGTTGTTATACATGTCCACTAGATCGGGCAGTTTTTCCGGCCACTGATTTCGTTCTTCTAGTGGGAGCGTCTTCAGAAGGTCGAGAATGATGTGGTTCATCTTCTCACACATGCCATTGGTCTGAGGATGGTAAGGCGTAGTACGGATCTTCTGGCAGCCGTATAGGTTACAAAACTCCTTAAACACTTCAGCTTCAAAGGCTGGTCCTTGGTCAGTGAGCACTTGATCTGGATAGCCATGTGGTCGACAGAAGTGTGTCTGGAAAGCTTTGGCTGCAGTTTGACCTGTCAAGTCCTTGACTGGTACTACCACCAGGAATCTGGAGTAGTGGTCAACCATAGTGAGAGCGTAGTTGTAGCCTTGTCTGCTGGGTGCCAACTTTACATGGTCCAGGGCCACGATCTCCAGGGGCCGTTTAGTTTGGATTGGCTGGAGTGGTGCTTTCTGGCTGTGCTGGTCTTTTCTTCTAAGATTGCAGGGCCCGCAGTTTCGACACCACTTCTCTAGGGCAGATCTCATACCCACCCAGTAGAATCTTACTTTAAGTAGGGCCTCCAGTTTCTTCCAACCAAAGTGGCCTGCACCATTGTGATAGGCTTCTAGCACCATCCTCGTATCCTTCTGTGGTACAATCACTTGCCACACCTTCTCATGCGTCCTCGGGTCAATGATGCTCCTGTAAAGTTTGTCTTGATAGATGAATAATCGACCCCTCTCCTTCCATAGGTACTGTGCCTCAGGTGGGGCTCCTTTGTCAAGGCTGGCGCCAGGCTGGCTGATCAGTTTCTTTACCAAGCCTACCGCTGGATCATTTTCCTGGGTCTCCTTCCAGTTGTAGTGAGGTAGTGGGTTCAGGGTCACCTCTTGGCGGTTGGCACGCGACTGCCGACACTGTTTTGCTCCATGGCGATGGAACGCTGGCAGCTCAATCTCTTCAAGATCATCTTCATCTTCCCCCTCGTCTGCTAGGTGAGGCATCCTGGACAGAGCATCTGCGTTGCCGTTCTTGCGGCCAGCTCGATACTTGACAGTAAAGTCATAATTCGCCAGTCGGGCTACCCAACGCTGCTCCATGGCACCCAATTTAGCAGTATCCAAGTGGGTCAGGGGGTTGTTGTCCGTGAAGACAGTGAATTTGGTGGCTGCCAGGTAGTGCTTGAACCGCTCTGTGATAGCCCATACCATGGCCAGGAACTCTAGCTTGAATGAGCTATAATTCTCCGGGTTTCTTTCAGTAGGCCTGAGCTTCCTGCTGGCGTAAGCAATCACACGCTCTTTGCCTCCCTGCACCTGTGAAAGCACTGCTCCCAGTCCCACATTACTGGCATCTGTGTACAGTACGAATGGCAGACCGTAGTCAGGGTAGGCTAGGATCTCTTCACCCGTCAAGGCCCCTTTCATTTGTCTGAAGGAGTGTTCTTCTGCTTCTCCCCAGTGAAATGGCGGGCCGGAGATCTTTCCTCTCTTCTTTGGGTGGCCTACCAGGAGCTCTTGCAAAGGCGCTGCCATTTTCGTGTAGCCCTTGATGAACCTTCTGTAGTAGCCTACCAAGCCAAGGAACTGACGTACCTCCCGGACGGTAGTAGGTGTGGGCCATTCCTGGATGACTGTGACCTTCCCTGGGTCCGGTGCTACTCCTTCTGCACTGACCACGTGACCTAGGTACTGGACCTTTGGCTTCAGTAAATGGCACTTGGATGGTTTCAGCTTCATTCCATATCGGGATAGCGCTTCAAAGACTTCAGCCAGGTGTTTCAGGTGGTCCTCATAGGTCTTGGAGTACACGATGACATCATCCAGGTAGAGCAGGACGGTCTCAAAGTTGAGGTGCCCTAGGCAGCATTCCATAAGCCTCTGGAAGGTCCCGGGGGCATTGCAGAGTCCAAATGGCATGCTGTTGAACTCACAGAGGCCCATTGGGGTGGTGAAGGCCGTCTTCTCCTGATCTTCTTCTGCTACAGATACTTGCCAGTAGCCACTAGTAAGATCTAGAGTAGAAAAGTAGTTAGAGGCTTTCAAGGCAGCGAGGGATTCCTCTATCCTTGGCAAAGGGTAGGCATCCTTGTGTGTTATCTGATTTATCCGTCTGTAATCCACACACATCCTCATCGTGCCATCCTTCTTTCTTACCAGGACCAGGGGAGCCGCCCAGGGGCTACAACTGTCCCTTATGACGCCTGCCTCCTTCATGTCCTTCAGCATGTCCTTTGTGCGCTGGTAATGGGCTGGTGGAATAGGCCTATGTCTTTCCTTAATGGGAGGATGACTGCCTGTGGGTATGTGATGTTGCACCCCTTTGATCCTACCAAAGTCTAGTGGGTTCTTACTAAAGACCTGCTCGTATTCCTGCACGACCCTGTAAACCCCATGTTTCTGGTAGTCGGGTGTAGAGTCAGTCCCCACGTGTAGTTTCTGGCACCAATCCTCTAACTGCTTTTGGGAGGTCTCACCCTCTTTTGAGTCAGCTTGTGTCAGGGGACCTACAGGTGTTATGGCGTCATTTGAGCATGTAAACAGTTTGGCTATGGTAGCGTACCTTGGTAGTCTGGCTTCCTCCTCCCCACAGTTCAACACTCGTACAGGCACTCGTCCCTTGTGTACATCTACTACCCCCCTGGCTGTCAGAATCGTGGGCCAGTGGTCTGAATGAGTGGGCTCTAGTACAGCCTGGTAATCCTGTCCTCTGAGACCTACCGCTGCTCTACACCACATCATCATTTCACTCCGTGGGGGTATCACAATGGGGTTAGCATCCATCACCCGTACACTACCAATCTCACCGCCAGTCTGTTTTACCTGTTGCTTCCTCAGAATGATTCGGATCTCCTTTTGCAAGGCTCTTTGCGACCTGCCCTCAGCACCCTCAACAATCTGGTGAAGCAACAACAACACTTCCCCTAAGCAATTTTCTATGACATTAGTGCCTAAAATCATTTGCGGGTTCCTTTCTCTAATATCAGTGTCCACAACAATCAGTCCTTGTCCCTTCATTTCCTGCCTTCCCACCTTTATGGTTACCTCTTTGACCCCGATCTGGTCTATAGGCTGTCCGTTGGCAGCATAGATGGTGAGGGAGGGGTCCGGTGGTCGGAGATCGTCGTCCGACCAAAACCTCCGATAAAGGACATACGGGATCGTGGTGACCTGAGAGCCGGTGTCCAATAATGCCGGGGTAGGGATCCCGTCCAGGACGATGGACAGGACAGGACGTCCACCCACGTACTGATCACAGCAGCGACCTGGGCCTGATCTTCTTAATCCTGAGGACTGGCCCCCGGCCCCAGGTTTGGCTCGTTTAAAGGACAGGCCCTTGCATAGTGTCCCGCCTCCTGGCAACGACGACAGATGGGTTGTCCAGATGAGTCATAGCGATCACTGCTCCTGCCTCGGGTTGGGGGACCTCTTCTCCTCCGCATCCAAGGGACGTCCTCTGGGTTGTCAGCTAGCAGGATCCGATGAGGGACTTTGGTCTCTGAGGGCAACTGCATTGCTTTCAGGATTTGTGCGACGTCCTTAGTGAGCTGTTGCACCTGGGAGGATAGCGTACTTATGGTCTCTGCTGGCGCGTTGAGTCCTTTTGCAGTTATTAGGGTCTGCGAGGAGGATTCCGCTCCTGCAGCCGTGGAACTGGCAGGCCATGCTGGTGCGACGGGGTCTGTGTCCACAGGAGGTTGGAGTGCTTTCACTGCCCTGTCTTTCAGAATGGCAAAGTCCACGTCAGGGTGTTCCAGGGACCACAGCTTCATCTGCTTCCCATCCTCAGGAGAGCGCAGGCCCCGCAAGAATTGTTCCTTCATCATCCGGTTTCCTTCCTGATCACTGACAGGGTCCACCAGCTTGAGAGCCCGTAGTGCAGCCTGCAGCCTGAGGGCATAGTCTCTTATACTATCTTGGGGCTTCTGACGGCAGTGATAGAAGTCCGTTCTCAGCTCTCCCTCCGTGCGGTGTTCAAAAGCAGCTGCTAGTTTGGCAAAGATGGTCTCAACAGAGCTCCGGTCATCATTGGCCCAGGACTCAGCTTCCAATTCTGCTGCTCCAGTCAATTGTCCCAGCACCACAGCGGCCCTCTGTTTACCAGTCATCGCGTGCATGTCTAGCAGGGTGTTGATCTTTTTCTTAAACCCGGTCAGCGTGTCTATTTTACCGGCGTATTGAGGCAGCCATTGCGCCCCTGGGGCATACAACAAGGACACTGGCATTATGGGGGCGACTTCGGCCGGCGCAGCTGCGACCGCGGCACCGGCACCAGGCGCTGCGGCGTCCAGCGCGACAGGGGCTGGCATCGCTTGGGCTGCGTCGCCCTGACCAGGGGCATTACCTCTTGCAGCGTCCATTTTTCTTCAGAAATCTGCGCGCTCCCTCTCCACTTCCGGGGTCAGTACGCTCTCTCAATTGTGGGGATTCTGGGGCGGCCACACCTCTTCGTGGGCGGTGCTCTTCTCCCTCGCGCGGGCTGCAGCGCGCGCTTTTGAAGATGGCAATATGGCGGCGGTTCAATTTTTGCGGTCGGACCTCTGAGGCACACGGTCACCTGTCTGAACAGGTCTAGTCCTTATCCTGTTCGTGACGCCAGATGTGAAGCCCCACAGGTGTTGTATCGGTGCATACCTTCAGGGACTCCACGTAGCTGGTGCTGGTCACAGGTAGGGAATCTTCGGTTTTGATCGTGACGCCACTCTCAGTATTGCGGTCAGTGGGGACCGCCACTGCAGGTTAGGGGACGCCTGGGGCTGATGGTGGGTGCAGTCGGATGTAGTAGCCTCCTGAGAGTGAGGCAAGCCCCAGGGCCCGGTGTGGGTTTGTAGTACCACAAGTCGCAGAATAACTCAAACACAGTCTAAAAGTCTTTCAATGTGTTTACTCACTGTTGGGAGGTCACGGTGAGATGCCCGGGCGACACTGTGATAACCAGGTGGAACCAGGAATTCCAGGAGGCCGTTCTGAGGGTAGCTGTCCACTCGCCTTCCTTGCACCCCTTCTGTTTTGGGAGGGTCCTTTGCTTGAAGCGTGGTAGGACCCCTCCAGGGAAGCTGTTACCACCCTGCTCCCCTCTCTCTGGCTCGTCTGCCGGCAGCGTGGCCTTGGTGGGATGGCTTCTGGCCCTGTCCCCTTATGGGCCTGCTGATTGCTGCTTGGCCCGAGCGCTGCGTAGTAGTGGTGAGGGCATGGAGTATCCCCACCTGTAGATTGAGCAGCTCTGACTGGTTTGCTGCCTGTACTGGGGATCTAGTTCCCCTTGGGTGCTCGGATACCGGGATCTCCGTACTCAGCCACCCCTCTTTCTCTGGATGCTCTTCAGGCCGACCCACAGTACTCCGTTCTCCTCCGCTTTCAGCTACAGCACTCCTCAGGACCTGTCTGCACGAGAGCTTCTCTGCTCCCTTCCATACACTTCAACTTCTTCCACTCGACTCCCCTCTTCCTCTCTCTCTGCCCTGCTTCCTAGCAACCAGCCCCTGAACACACCCCCAGCTGGGAATTGAAAGTTAACCCCTTCTGGCTACCCAAGGGTCCCCTCTGGTAATGTGGGAGGCCTGGTCACTATATGTTTGTGTGTGCACCTCATCTTGGCCTTTGGAGATCACCTGGAAGCATTGTTCCCGCATGGGTGCAATACTCTGTGGTGCCTGACCAGGTCAGGGGCGCCACACTTCCTTCTGCTCAGGCAATGTTCCCCAACTCTGAGGACTGGTTTTTCCAGCAGGACAATGCGCCATGCCACATAGCTAGGTCAATCAAGGACCACCACATCAAAACTCTGTCATGGCCAGCCCAATCTCCAGACCTGAACCCCATTGAAAACCTCCGGAATGTAATCAAGAGGAAGATGGATAGTCACAAGCCATCAAACAAAGAAGAACTACTTACATTTTTGCACCAGGAGTGGCATAAGGTCACCCAAAAGCAGTGTGAAAGACTGGCGGAAATCAGCCAAGACGCATGAAAGCTGGGATTAAAAATCATGGTTATTCCACAAAATATTGACTTCTGAATCTTCCTGAGGTAAAACATTAGTATTGTTGTTTCTAAATGATTATGAACTTGTTTTCTTTGCATTATTTGAGGTGTGAAAGCAATGCATTGTATTTGTTATTTTGACCATTTCCCATTTTCAGAAAATAAATACATCTGCACCGTCGCGGCTACAGCTAAAATATTTTGCACACTCACACGTCTGGACCCCGAGAGCGTCATAGGCTATGTTGAGAGGCGAAATTTTAACACCGCGTGTTCCAATTTACCAATCAATTTTGCCCCTATCTACGTAATGGGGAGAAAGTGAAACGAAAAGTGTATCCGCACCGTCGCATTTACAATTACGAAATTTTGCACAGACACCTCATGTGACCCAGGGAACGTCATAGACTATGTTTTGACAGGAAAATGTAACCCCACGTTTTACAGTTACTCTCCAAAAAACATGCCTCCATTAAAGTAAATGGAGCCTGGAACTACAGGTTATTAGTAGGAGCTGTGAGTGGTTGCTATAGGAACAAAAGACATTTATAGTATAAGAAGCTTATATGTGAGGTAATAAGATGTCGGTAGGGAGACAGATAGAGAGAGACAGACAGAGAGACAGAGAGACAGAGAGATAGAGACAGACAAGGAAAGAGACAGACAGAGACAGATGGTGAAAGAGACACACAGAGACAGATGGGGAAAGAGACAGACAGAGACAGACCTGGGAAAGAGACAGACCTGGGAAAGAGACAGACCTGGAAAGAGACAGACCTGGAAGGAGACAGACCTGGAAAGAGACAGATGGGGAAAGAGACAGATGGGGAAAGAGACAGACAGACATGCAGACAGGGACAGAGACAGGCAGACAGGGAAGGAGGAGACAGCCAGAGAGACAGACAAAGATAGATGGGAAAAGACACAGACCTTGATAGAGACAGACGGGGAAAGAGACAGACAGAAACAGGCAGACAAGGAAAGAGACAGACAGGAAAAGACACAGACAAAGAGACAGGGAGACAGACGGGGAAAGAGACAGACCTAGAAAGAGACAGATGGGGAAAGAAACAGAGAGATAAAGACACAAAAAAAGAGACAGACAGAGACAGGCAGACGGGGAAAGAGACAGACAGGGAAAGAGACAGACGGGGAAAGAGACAGATGGGGAAAGAGACAGACGGGGAAAGAGACAGACCTGGAAAGAGACAGACGGAGCACATTACTTGGCCAATTTAGTTAAATCTGTGTGGAATATCTGTGGTGTTGAAATATATGTTGTGAAATGCTTCTATTAGCTTAGTTTTTGCCTTTTAATAATTACATTTCCATCTATTTGTTTTGTGGTTTTTGTCTGCAGAATACATTTTTGGTAATACATTTGTGGCGCCCCTGACCTGGTCAGGCACCACTGAGTACTGCACCCATGCTGGGGACAGTACAATACAGGTAATCCAGATGGCTGACAGGGGTGTGGAACACAGGCGCATAGTGATCAGGTCTCACACATGTACCTTTGAGAGGACCCCTGGGGATCCCAGGAGGGGGCAAGCCTTCACCTTCACTGGAATAGTGGAGGGGGTAGAGCCTCCATCTCCTCTCAAGGGGTGTGGTGGAGAGTCTGGTTGCTAGGTGGCGTAGGCAAGAACAGGAGAGGAGGAGCAGTGAGCCAGTTCAGTGTAGAGTCCAGGGAGCTCGAGTGAGGAGCAGATCCCTGGAGCTGTGCAATCTGACAGCGTCCGCGCAGTGGCTACAGACGGGGGAGAACGGTCAACTAGGAGTGCTGCCTGAAAGCCAGCTTCAGCTAGGGAGTGCAACGGAGTGGGAAGTAAGGAGACTGCTAGAGAGCACCAGGCCCAACCGGGCGGCAGATCCCGAAGCGGGGATAGATTCAACTTTCTTCTGCTAAACCTGCCGGTGTGGGGCTCTTAAAGCCCACACCACAACACTACAAAAGCCGCAGCCACGTAACCACAAGTTAGGGCCCATAGGTCATAGGAGGCAAGAGGCTGGAGTGGCCTGGTCCGGGGAACAAGCACACGGCAAAACAAGAAGGGGAGAGAGGCTTGGAGCATCTTCCCTGGGTGACCCCCATAGGGACTCAAAGTCGGGGTTACCCCAAACCACCAAGGGCTAAGGAAGGCGAGTCAGTAGTCACCCTCATAAAGTCAGCCTGAAGGATACCTGGTTCCACCTGGTTCATCCCAGCTACGCCCGGGTTACTCACCCTGCCATCAAATGTGAGTAAAAACCCTAAAAGACATCCTGCCTGTGTGGTCATTCTGCGACTTGTGGTACTACAAACCCACACAGGGCCCTGGGGCTTGCCTCACTCTCAGGAGGCTACTACATCCGACTGCACCCACCATCAGCCCCAGGCGTCCCCTAACCTGCAGTGGCGGTCCCCACTGACCGCAATACTGAGAGTGGCGTCACGATCAAACAAGAAGATTTCCTACCAGTGACGGAGATCCAGCCGAGTGGAGTCCCTGAAGGTAATGCACCGACACTACACCTGTGGGGCTTCACATCTGGCGTCACGAACAGGATAAGGACTAGACCTGTTCAGACAGGTGACCATGTGCCTAGGCGGTCCGCTTGAAAAATTGGAAGCGCCGCCATATTGCCACCATGAAAAGCGCGCTGAAAAACCACAGCAGCCCGCGCTGGAAGAAGTTACCGCCCACGAAGAGGTGTGGCTACCCAGAGATCCCCTGCAGAGTTCTGACCTTGCCGGCTATGAGAGCGGAAGCGTCCAGAAACGGCGAGAGAGAAGGGAAGCCACAAACCTGCTGCTGCGGAGAGCAGAAATGGAATCCAGACGCGGA
This sequence comes from Anomaloglossus baeobatrachus, assembly GCF_048569485.1. Lineage (NCBI taxonomy): Eukaryota > Metazoa > Chordata > Amphibia > Anura > Aromobatidae > Anomaloglossus > Anomaloglossus baeobatrachus. Next base: position 50,357,977 of record NC_134354.1, on the reverse strand, counting down.
TACCCAGAACCAGGCTCTGCTGCCTGGTGGTGCCGGGAGCTTGCCCTCTTCTGTGATCAGCTGGAGGCCAGGATTATGCGACGGCTCTATGAGGAACGCAAGGAGCTTCTAGAGAAGGCTGCAGCGGTCCGGATCTATGAGGAGAGAGCCGCGCGGAGCCTGCCGGATCGAGCGGCGACGACGATTCAGACCCCGATGGGTGAGTCCGGTGTTGCCCCGGCTAGAACAAGAGCCCCGACCCTAGCTGCT